>NC_084743.1:5562380-5654880 GCF_033978785.1 Entelurus aequoreus
CACAGTCATGGTGTGGGATGTACTCCTTTGCTGGGGCAAAGAAGTTGACATATTTGGCGAGGGGGAGAGCAAAAATGTGTCACAGAACAACTGAATCACAAGTAGGGATGCAATAAAATGAACATTTCGGATCATGAACCAAAAAGAGCACTTATCAATGGTAAAAGTACTTCTACACACACTGATATCTTTCCACACGGTTATTTCAAAATCTACTAAATAAATAGACACTGTTAGAAAAAACACTATTTTGCATCTTTTGTGTTTCCTATGCTTCAATCAAAAAGGTTAACCAACGAACGAGATTTCTCTACAGAATTTCCTCTCTGGTCAACAAAAGCACCTTGAGGATTCTGGCGGGAACTCTCGTTCAACCCTTTTTCGATTACGCATGCACCTCCTGGTACCCTAGCACCTCCAAAACCCTCAAATCTAAACTCCAAACATCTCAGAACAAGCTAGTCAGGTTACTGCTAGACCTCCACCCCAGATCCCACCTCACTCCTACCCACTTCTCTAAAGTGGGCTGGCTCAAGGTGGAGGACAGAGTTAAACAACTTGCACTGAGCCTAGTCTATAAAATCCGCTACACCTCCCTGATACCGAAGTACATGTCAAACTACTTCCTTAACGTAAATGACCGCCATAACCACAACACCAGGGGGTGCTCCACTAACCACGTTAAACCAAGATTCCGAACTAACAAAGGTCTTAACTCATTCTCTTTCTATGCCACATCAATGTGGAATGCGCTCCCAACAGGTATAAAAGAAAGGGCATCTCTATCCTCCTTCAAAACCGCTATAAAAGTTCACCTCCAGGCAGCTACAACCCTAAACTAACACCCTCCCCGGATTGCTAACAATCAAATGTAAACAATCAAATGCAGATACTTTTTCTTATGCCTTCTGATCTCTCTCTCTCTCTCTCTCTCTCTCTCTCTCTCTATGTCCACTACTTGATGTCCATATCCCCACCCCCCCACCCCTCCACACTCCTGATTGTAAATAATGTAAATAATTCAATGTGATTATCTTGTGTGATGACTGTATTATGATGATAGTATATATGATAGTATATATCTGTATCATGAATCAATTTAAGTGGACCCCGACTTAAACAAGTTGAAAAACTTATTCGGGTGTTACCATTTAGTGGTCAATTGTACGGAATATGTACTTCACTGTGCAACCTACTAATAAAAGTCTCAATCAATCAATCAATCACTGATAGTTGAGTTTATTTGGACCATGCATATAATACAACTACAGTGTAATGCGTCAGTCTACCGCAGGGCAGCTGTGGCTACGAAAGTAGCTTACCACCACCAGGTGTGAATGAATGATGGGTTTTTAACATGTAAAGCGACTTTGGGTACTTAGAAAAGCGCTATATAAATCCCAGGTATTATTATTATTATTATTATTATTATTAATGCATCACATATTTAAACCTAACCCTTTGCATATTATAGCAGTTTTATCCCATTTCTTTGTTCTTTGTAACAGAACAGTGAATAAATAAATGAAATATACCATAAGTAAACAAATATTAAATACATACTAAATATCACACATAAACATATACACAATAATTAAAGTTCTCATAAATAAATAGTTAAGTAGTTTATGGTTCACCTGGGAGATTAATGAGAATATCGCAAGTTGTTGATCATAATTCTTCTAATTTGTACTTTGTGAACTTTTGTAGTTTGAACAGTTTCTTAAACTGAATCGTGTCAGTGCTTTGTTTGATGTCCTTGCTTAATCCTTTCCATGATATCATTGATTAGTGTTGTAATCGGAGTTTTAAGGGATTAGTTTATGGTTTTAAAATTGGTTTGCACTGTAGCACTTTAAGAGTTATTTCAATGAAAAGTGCATAACTAATACAAATCTATTATCATTATTAGGGATGTCCGATAATGGCTTTTTGCCGATATCCAATATTGTCCAACTCTTTAATTACCGATACCGATATCAACCGATATATGCAGTCGTGGAATTAACACGTTATTATGCCTAATTTGGACAACCAGGTATGGTGAAGATAAGGTCCTTTTTTAAAAAATGAGTAAAATAAGATAAATAAATTAAAAACATTTTTTGAATAAAAAAGAAAGTACAACAATATAAAAACAGTTACATAGAAACTAGTAATGAATGAAAATGAGTAAAATGAAGTGTTAAAGGTTAGTACTATTAGTGGAGCAGCAGCACGCACAATCATGTGTGCTTACGGACTGTATTCCTTGCAGACTGTATTGATATATATTGATATATAATGTAGGAAGCAGAATATTAATAACAGAAAGAAACAACCCTTTTGTGTGAATGAGTGCAAATGGGGGAGGGAGGTTTTTTGGGTTGGTGCACTAATTGTAAGTGTATCTTGTGTTTTTTATGTTGATTTAATAAAAAATAAAAAAATAAAAAATAATAAAACCGATACCGATAATAAAAAAAACGATACCGATAATTTCCGATATTACATTTTAACGCATATATCGGCCGATAATCTCTAATTATTATCATTTCTTATTTCTGCCGGGTGTTGTGTCCTACTCTGTTCAGTGGTCCTTGAACGCACCGTAAAAACACCTCCTTTGTCTCGTAATCCTCGATCCCACCGGCTTAGCGATGTGCGACACAACTGACTTTTAGTCTGAATCCGATTCAAATCCAATACTGTGTGCATTTAAAGCTAATCTGTGTGGTAAAATATAAAAAAGTAGTGTATTTCAAGTGTTGGGGAACAATCTTCAAACAATATCAAACCACAAGGAAAAACAAATGATGGTGTTATGCTGCAATGAATTTGTTATCTTATTTATATTCAACTCTGTATGTATCGTGTCCATGTGGAACTGCCAACTATCGCGCGACTGGCTAATTATGGCTATTTATTGCGGGCACGCAAATTTCCAATAGCAAACATCAGCATTAGCATTTTGATTTGAGCTTTGAAAGTCACTGACTAGTCCAGCAGGAACAGAGCCCAATATCCCTCCTCATCTTTGAGTGAAATCCGGGCCAATGTTGATCCTTGATTGTCCTTTTATCCGGGTAGCCTTTCTTTTTTTGTCTCCATAAAAAAAACTTTTTGTTTCTTTGGTTGTTTCGTATTCGGCCACGATAGCAGTAATTGCACGTAGGCGTTCACATCGACTTCTGTCTTTTTAACAAATAGGAAAGGGGGAGTGACGTATGCTGTAAAGCAAGTCAGCACGTTTGTAGTTTTTTGTGTGTCAGGGTTCCTGTAGTGCCAGTGAAAGCCACACACACTCCCTCAGAGGTGGCACTCAACTAGTTGTAAGTCCATGTATCGCCCTAAAAGTTATGTCAATATATTTTCTGAAGCTCGAAATGTTACTTAGTGCTACTTAAATGGGGAAAGACGTTACCGTCTCTTGTTTTCATGTTAGCGTTTAAGCTGGTGAGCTGGCGCCAGTCAGTCCAGTTTATCAAAGTGCCGTTATCAATTTTGGTTTTTACATTACTTCAATTAATGGCGGTAATACGAAGTGTCAGTTCCACCACAGTTATCATTATTACTGAGTATCGTTAGATCCCTACTCGGAAAATAACTTCCAAAAAATAGCGTGTTATTATTGGTGTTGTTCCAGGAAATGTGCCAACAAGATGGTTCTCAGAAGTATCTTTCAAGAAACCTTTCCAGCTCCAAGCTGAGGAGCAGCAAGTTTCTGTGGAGTGGTGCAAATCATCAAAACACGGCCGCACTTAAAAGCGTGTCCACGCGGCCCTCAGAGGGGCGGACACTTCCAAGGCCAAACAGATACCCGAGTATTAGTAGCACAAGCTCTGCACGCTCACCAGCTGATAAAAAAACCTGTTTACAACAGACTAGTGAAATACTCCATATTTGTATGTATTTCATTGGAGTTCTAATGGATCTGGCTAAATCCCACAGGATGTTGAAATAGAATTACAGGAAGTGGAATTCATTGCAATTTAGAGTAAGTCCTGAATTACCCTAAAATGTGTTTGAATGTAAGAAACAACACAAGAAGTTCACTGCAATGACATTTTATGTAAGGAATGTACTGTACACAATGTTTCTGGCAAATTTAACCCTTGACTAACACCCTCCCCCCTCCACATCCCACCTCCCCGGATTGTAAATAATCAAATGTATATACCAGGGGTCGGCAACCCGCGGCTCCGGAGCCGCATGCGGCTCTTTGACCACTCTGATGCGGCTCAGCTACATACTTGCCGACCCCCCCGATTTTCCCAGGAGACTTGTGGATCTCAGTGCCTCTCATAGATAACTCCCAGGGGAAATATAATCATATTTACACTCTAATTACTATATAAAGGAAGTGCCCTAATTGCACTGCAATAATTGTCCTCTATAGCATTTACAAACAGTGTGCCAGTCCGGCCACAAGTTGTATGTAGCTTTTGCTTGCACACATAGGAGACAGCAAAGCATACTTACTCATCAGCCACACAGCTTACACTGACGGTAGCCGTATCAAACAACTTTAACATTGTTACGTTACAAATATGCGCCACACTGTGAACCCACACCAAAAAAGAATGAAAAACACATTTCTGGAGAACATCCCACCGTAACACAACATAAACACAACACAACCAATACCCAGAATCCCATGCAGCCCTAACTCTTCCGGTCTACATTATACACCCCCGCTACCACCAAATTTCCCCACACATCAACCCCCCCCCCTCTCCGTGCGTTGGTTGCGCGGAAGAGTTAGGGTTGCATGGGATTCTGGGTATTGGTACCGTCAGTGTAAGCTGTGTGGCTGCTGAGCTAGTACGCCTTGCTGTCACTTACGTGAGCAAGCCGAAACTGCATTGTACATGTGGTCGAGCAGGTACACTGTTTGGGCAGACTGAAGAGGGCGCCAAAAGCAGTGCCATCACGCCCTGATATCCGGTAGTCTCCCGGGAAAAATGAGAGGGTTGGCAAGTATGACGCTATCCAGCGCCATTCATTCAAAACTCGCGGGCCGCACTAACATCAAATTTCCACATTATAGTGCGTGCCAGTGCGTGTGTCTGAGACCCCTGGTTAACATAGCACAAAGCATTTAAGCTTTGTATGCAGTGTTTTTCATTTTAAATTTAAAATTTTTTTTTGTGGCTCCCATTATTTTCTTTAATTTGTGAAACCTGCCAAAATGGCTCTTTGAGTGGTAAAGGTTGCCGACCCCTGGTATATACCGTATTTCCTTGAATTGCCGCCGGGAATATAGTATTCGCCTGCCTAGAATTAAAGCCGGGTCAAACTCGTTTTGCAAATTAATTAGCGCATGCTTGGCACGTCCGCCGGGTCAAACTCGTTTCGCAAAATAATTAGCATGTGCCTAGAATTTCCGCCGGGTCAAACTCGTCACGTCACGAGTGACACTTCCCCTGTCATCATTTTCAAAATGGAGGAAGCTGATTTCAGTCATTTGAAATCGCATAAAGGGAAGAAAAATATCGATATTGTGTTATTATATACCGGTAATTGCAATTATTTATATTAATATTGTTAGTTTGTAGTGGTGGAGAGCCGACTTTTTGGTTTTGGAGTTGCGTCTTTCAAAGCGATTTATTTTGAAAAACCGGTACGCCTCGTTTCACCGCCGGGTCAAACTCGTCACGTCACGAGTGACACTTCACCTTTCAAGGCATCATTTTCCAAAATGGAGGAGGCTAATTTCAATAATTTAAAATGGCATAAAGAGAAGAAGATACAGAGCTATTCAGTAGGATTTAAGGTCCAAGCTATTGAATATGCTAAAAACAACAGTATGTTTTATTAATATACCGTAGCTGCGTGTGTCAAATATGAGTTATTAAATGACTCCCGCCTCCTGGTGGTAGAGAGCGCTAGCGATCCTTCTTGCGACTACCGGTACTGCAGAAGACCGGTGCTGCAGAAGAAGACAACAAGCAGCAACAAGGAAGCCATCGTTTGCTTGCACTTTTAACATGGAGGATTGCATTTCTAAAATAAAAGAGTTTTCTAAACTGGACTTTCAATCGAAGCAGGAGGTAATAATTAAAGGAATATCTCCATTGAGACAGAGAGACTTTTAAAACTGAAGAAAGATAAGGAAGACTTCTTTAAACAAGTTACCGATGCTTTTGGTCAGAAGGAGCTGCACATGGACTCATTTACAAGTAAAGGTAAGACCATAATAACTTTTTTTTTAATTAAATGTGCTTTTCATGATAAGGTAAGCGCCGGAGTGAGAAGAGGTTTTAAAATAATTAGCGCATGCTTGCCTATTCTGCATGCTTTTGGTAAGCGCAGGAGTGAGAAGAGGTTTTAAATTAATTAGCACCCAGGCGGCTATTCAAGGAAATACGGTACTTGTTCTTATGCTTTCTGAACTCACTATGTTCACTGCTCGCTGTGCATATCCACACAAGGCAGACATACACTGTTTCAATGTCCATTTCCCTGATTATGCAATTGTTGATGACTGAAGTGCTGATATCACCCCCCCCCCCACCACCACCACATCCCACCCCCGGATTGTAAATAATGTAAATAATTCAATGTATATACTCTGATCAGAATCAGAAATACTTTATTAATCCCCAAGGGGAAATTAAAATGATTAACTTGTGTGATGACTGTATTATGCTGATAGTATATATTTGTACCATGAATTGATTGACGTGGACCCCGACTTAAACATGTTGAAAAACTTATTGGGGTGTTACCATTTAGTGGTCAATTGTACGGAATATGTACTGTACTGTGCAATCTACTAATAAAAGTTTCAATCAATCAATCAATCTGGAGGACAGAAAACTTACCAATTGGAATTTCAGTTTCGCTTCCTTCAAATATAATTTGAATTGCAATTCTACTTCCTGTTTGCCATCTCAATTCAAATTCATGGAATTGAGTTGGAATTTGGGAGACATTCTTATGTAATGTTGAATTATACACCAGCTTGGTATTGACCAAGTTGTTGGGTTTGGCTCAAACGGCACAATTGTCGTCCTCCCGCGAGGCTCGGACCTACTTCCTGTTCCTGTCTATGTTGCTAAGCCTTCTGGGTAATGTAGTTTATATAATTTACTTCATAGCTGACATGTATTCACATATCTATTCAACATTCATTCATCCAGGGTAAAACAATCAAGAAGATATTTTCCTTTTCAAAGAGGCCGAATTTACATGCTAGAGATGTTGAAGTGTGATGATAATGCCTCATGTACCGACAGAAATGAGCGCTATAACGTGAGGGACTAAATGTGTTGGAACATAAATGAATGTCTGCAACTTGTGGACCACAGAGCAGACAGCTAACAAGAAGGAAGTCTTTGCTGGTGTTTCTTTCAATAATTACAATTATTTATTACTATTACTAGTTATAATTCATTCAAGTAGTAAAGTAAATTTGACTGAGTAGGTGCTTTTACTGCCATCTAGTGTCTACTTTTAAGTCTGTGTGCCATAAAACGAGTAAAATATCAATACAGTATGTGTTGAAATCCCGTGCTTTGACTTAAAAGGTGATACGGACATTGATAACAAATTCAGAAAAAATACAAGTTGATTTGATGTCTTTAAAATAAAAAGCCTGGAGGGACTATGAGTGTTTACATCTCACCAGGTAGAGCAGGAAGGTGTGCAGACCAGTCCCAAGGCCCACAGAAGACAGGATGCCCAGGCCGACCCAATATGCACACCACAGGAACCTCTTCTCCAGGTACTGGACATACTGGAGTCAACAAAAACACAAAAACTTCAAATGTTTTTACAATTTGGATGTTCCGTGTTTCAAGTTGCAATGGAGTTGAAAGCTAAAGAAGGTCTGGTGGGGGAGAATTGGCATTAGTAGCCATTGTGCATTTGCATAACATGAGTAGAAGACATGAACAGCCAAACAAACATGGCCAGAAGTGCACACAAACCTTCCTCCAACATCTTTTTCTTCTTGGTCCTGATTTAGATGGGGAAGAAGCCAGGCCAGCACTTGCTGTTCGCCAAGAAGAGCGACGCACGCTCCTGTTTACGTTTCTAAAAGGTTCTTTGTCCTAATTTAGATGGGGAAGGAGACAGGCCAGCACTTGCTGTTCACCAAGAAGAGCGACGCACGCTCCTGTTTACGTTTCTAAAAGTATCCACTCGCTTGGTCGCTAGTTACTTCCACCAAAAAGAGCATTTAGGGAGCGCTGACTAATCAAAAAAGCGACACATATATTTATATGCGGTTTATATATATTTATATGTGGTTATAGTGTATATATATTTATATGTGGTTTATATATATTTATATGTGGTTATAGTGTATATATATTTATATGTGGTTATAGTGTATATATATTTATATGTGGTTTATATATATTTATATGTGGTTATATATATTTATATGTGGTTTGTATATATTTATATGTGGTTGTATATATTTATATGTGGCTTATATATATTTATATGTGGTTATATATATATTTATATGTGGTTAGTGTATATATATTTATATATGGTTTATATATATCTATATGTGGTTATATATATTTATATATGGTTTATATATATCTATATGTGGTTATATATATTTATATGTGGTTATAGTGTATATAGCATCTGTGGAACGCTCTCCCTGACCACCTGAGGGCACCTCAGACTGTGGATGCTTTTAAAAAAGGCTTAAAAACCCATCTTTTAAAAAAAGACTTTTTATAGATTTTTATAGATATGCATGCCTGTTCTAGCTACTGAGCTGTTTCTAGTTTTATATTTTATTTATTTGTATTATCTTTTATTATTATTTTTACTATTTATTTTTTTTACACTGTTGCACTTTGAGGTTGTTTGCTCAATGTAAAGTGCTTTTTACAAATAAAATATATTATTATTATTATTATAATATATTTATATGTGGTTTATATATATTTATATGTGGTTATAGTGTATATATATTTATATGTGGTTTATATATATTTATATGTGGTTATAGTGTATATATATATATTTATATGTGGTTTATATATATTTATATTTGGTTATAGTGTATATATATTTATATGTGGTTATAGTGTATATATATTTATATGTGGTTATAGTGTATATATATTTATATGTGGTTTATATATATGTGCTTATAGTGTATATATATTTATATGTGGTTATAGTGAATATATATTTATATGGGGTTATAGTATATATATATTTATATGTGCTTATAGTGTATATATATATATTTATATGTGGTTATAGTGTATATATATTTATATATGGTTTATATATATTTATATGTGGTTTAGATATATTTATATGTGGTTATAGTGTATATATATTTACATTATTATTATTATTTATATATATTTTTTTTTTAAATAGTCTACATATATTTATATGTGGTTATAGTCTATATATATATATATATTTATATGTGGTTTATATATATTTATATGTGGTTATAGTGTATATATATGTATATGTGGGTATAGTGTGTATATATTTATATGTGGTTATAGTGTATATATTTATATGTGGTTATAGTCCATATATATGTATATATGGTTATAGTGTATATATTTATATGTGGTTATAGTGTATATATTTATATGTGGTTATAGTCCATATATATGTATATGTGGTTATAGTGTATATATATTTATATGTGGTTATAGTGTATATATTTATATGTGGTTATAGTCCATATATATGTATATGTGGTTATAGTGTATATATATTTATATGTGGTTATAGTGTATATATTTATATGTGGTTATAGTCCATATATATGTATATGTGGTTATAGTGTATATACATTTATATGTGGTCATAGTGTATATATTTATATGTGGTTATAGTCTATATATATTTATATGTGGTTATAGTGTATATATTTATATGTGGTTATAGTCCATATATATTTATATGTGGTTATAGTGTACATATTTATATGTGGTTATAGTGTATATATATTTATATGTGGTTATAGTGTATATATTTATATGTGGTTATAGTGTATATATTTACATGTGGTTATAGTGTATATATATTTATATGTGGTTATAGTGTATATATATTTATATGTGGTTATAGTGTATATATATTTACATGTGGTTATAGTGTATATATTTATATGTGGTTATAGTGTATATATTTACATGTGGTTATAGTGTATATATATTTAGGGTCTTGAAGGTCGAAAAGCGCAATACAAGTATAAACCATTTGCATATAACAATATCGCTAATTCTTGGTTAATATTCAGGTCAGACATGTGTGACAATCATTGGTACTTTAACTTGAACTTAAATGAAGTATTGTTGTTGGATGTTTTTTTTAGAGAGTTTTATGGCAAAATTCCAAAACAAGTGCAGTTCCTCTTTAAGAGCTTCTGCAGTATTTCATTTCAGACTCGATGTGTCATAATTGATAGTATGATCAAAATAAACATGAATCAATCGTCACCGTCTCATCATGTGAGTAACTTTAGAGAAGTTCTATGAAGTGCAGCGCTCCTAAAATGAAGTGGAAAGGCAACGTCCACTGCAGTGATCAAATGGTCAAAGACTCTTTTAAAGAGTGACTGATCTGTAATCTGTAAACAAACTGCTGTTGATTATCTTTCTCACACACGCCCTTACTTTTTGGTGAGCCCCCTGGATGGAGTAGGTGACAGAGAAGAGGGAACACAGCAGCAGAACTAGGAACACCACACCCCGTCGCTGCCACAGCCTGCATTAGACAGGAAGACAACAGTTTGGTTATCCAGCAAGGCCTTGACACTAAAGCAGGAAAGACGACAAATCACAAACGAAAAGAACAGAGGAGAAGAAAACCGGTTTCTTACTTGAGCGTCCACTCCTTTAGCTTGATGAATAACTCTAGAAAAAAGTAATGGAGTGTTGTCAGAGGTCTCCTCCACAACACCAGAGAAAGACGTTCCTCCTTATCTCTCTGCCTCCTCTCTCTTATTGTTGAGTCTGCAAAGGAAACACAACTGTGACATTCTCCAGCACTAACTTGTAAAGAACATCATGTCATGGCTGTCTTGACTTTACAATCATTTCTACAACTCTGATTTTATTGTGATTGGAGCACATACCGTAATTTCCGGACTATAAGCCGCACCTGACTATAAGCCGCACCTGACTATAAGCCGCACCAGCTAAATTTAGGGGAAAATACAGATTGCTCCATATATAAGCCGCACCCGACTATAAGCCGCAGGGTTTTGATGTGTAATTAGCGTAGTATATAGGGGTTCCTGCCACCACGGAGGGGATTGTCGGGACAGAGATGACTGTTTGGGAACGCAAAGCGTCCCATTTATTAACAATAAATCTTTCAATCATTCAATCAAACTTTGACATGGCGAACAGCATTCGTGCAGAGTACAAATAATACGACGGTGCAAAGTAATACAAAGTGCTCGCCTGTACGTTATCAAAATAACCAGCCTACCGGTATATGAAAAGTCAGTCTTTAATCATTGTGTCATCGTCTTCCTCCTGCGTACTGACGGACGCATATATCCACATTTATCCATAATTAAGAGTTACTTCTTTCTATATTTCTGTAGTCACATTTTAAATAGCTAATGTTCCATCTTGTACTCTTTTCATTGTTTTGATCGTCTCATGACAAAGTGCTTGCACTGTGGACGGCCTTGAAGTAGGAGGCAGAGAAGAGGAGTCCTCCCTGCTTCCCTTCTCGGGCCGACTTGAGATAACGGACACAATGGGCATCTGTGCGGCCGTGAGGGAGATATTGAAGAGGAGAGTGCATTCCGGGATGTTGTCAGATCAACTTGGGCTACGCATTCGTATGTGTTGTTCGAGGCTGGTCTCTATTCTCCAATATTTGACAATAAATTACAAAATACCTAACCTGTGCTTGGTGGTACATTTGAGTTCAGTTTATATGTCATCTAAGGAACTTGGGACTGACCAGCGTTTTACATCCCACTTGGAGGAACATCTGGTCAAACGCAACAGTACTAAAACCACCGAAATCCTCTTCGTCGGTGTCGGAGAAGAACAGGCCGTAAATAAGCCGCACCCTTGTATAAGCCGCAGGGACCAGAACGAGGGGAAAAAGTAGCGGCTTATAGTCCGGAAATTACGGTACTTGTTGGTGACAAAAAACATTCATGAAGTTTGCTTCTTTTATGAATTTATTATGGGTCTACTGAAAATGTGAGGGTCAAAAGTATACATACAGCAATGTTAATATTTGCTTACATGTCCCTTGGCAAGTTTACCTGCAATAAGGCGCTTTTGGTAGCCATCCACAAGCTTCTGCTTGAATTTTTTACCACAAAATTGGTGCAATTCAGCTAAATGTGTTGCTTTTCTGACATGGACTTGTTTCTTCAGCATTGTCCACGAGTTTAAGTCAGGTCTTTGGGAAAGCCGTTCTAAAACCTTCATTCTAGCCCAGGGGTCGGCAACCCGCGGCTCCGGAGCTCTTTGACCACTCTGATGCGGCTCAGCTGCATACTTGCCGACCCTCCCGATTTTCCCCGGGAGACTTCCGGATTTCAGTGCCTCTCCCAGAATTCACCCGGGGCAAATATTCTACAATTTTCACCCTAACAACAATAATAAGGGCGTGCCGTGATGGCACAGCATTTAACGCCCTCTACATCCTGTACAAACAGCGTGTCAACCCAGGCACAGGTTGTATGAAGCTTCTGCTTGCACACGTAAATGACAGCAAGGCATACTTGTTCAACAGCCATACAGGTTACACTGACCGTGGCCGTATAAAACAACTTTAACACTCTTACTAACATGCGCCACACTGTGAACCCACACCAAACAAGAATGACAAACACATTTTGGGAGAACATCTGCACCGTAACACCACATCAATCAATCAATCAATCAATGTTTATTTATATAGCCCTAAATCACAAGTGTCTCAAAGGGCTGTACAAGCCACAACGACATCCTCGGTACAGAGCCCACATACGGGCAAGGAAAACTCACCCCAGTGGGACGTCAATGTGAATGACTATGAGAAACCTTGGAGAGGACCACATATGTGGGTAACCCCCCCGCCCTCTAGGGGAGACCGAAAGCAATGGATGTCGAGTGGGTCTGACATAATATTGTGAAAGTCCAACACATCAGCGAAAGTCCAGTCCATAGTGGAGCCAGCAGGAACCATCCCGAGTGGAGACGGGTCAGCAGCGTAGAGATGTCCCCATCTGATAAACTCTCATAAACACAACAGAACAAATACCCAGAATCCCATGCAGCCCTAACTCTTCCACCTCAACCCTGCCCCCCCCCCTCTCCGTGCGTTGGTTAAGGTGGGCGGGGTTTGGTGGTAGCGGGGGTGTATAATGTAGCCCGGAAGAGTTAGGGCTGCATGGGATTCTGGGTATTTGTTCTGTTGTGTTTATGTTGTGTTACGGTGCGGATGTTCTCCCGAAATGTGTTTGTCATTCTTGTTTGGTGTGGGTTCTGTTGCGTCGACCAGCATTCCTCCAATGGGGAATTCAAATTGCTAGTCTCTCCCAGATTCTTTTTATGGCAATACGCTGATGTTTATATTCAATCTCCAGGCAATAGTTGGTATTTTGTAGTTTATTCTCAAAGCTTAGAGGACAAACCTGAGACCAACCTAGCACCCAAGCGTTCCCTAGCCCGGTCCAGATCGGTCTACCAAAACCCCGGAACTCCTGTCTACTTCCTCCTTCTCCTGTCCCCCCCACCTGCTGTTTCCCCAGTCTAGCTGTGCTCCTTATCTTAGGAATGTAAAGGCAGTCTCAACAAAGACAGCGCTCTGACTCTAACCAAGGACACTCGAATCCAAGCACTTTGTACCACACGAGACATTAGCTGATGTAAATATGACTATAGGAGTTTTTAGAAAGAAGTAACACTTAAATATGGATATGCTTCCAACAAGTCCCCCATTAAGATCTTTTAATAAGATCTTTATTACTTGTACAAAACTTATAAAGCACGCCCCACATTAAAGTAGGTGCTGTTTTTTTTCTTTAAGCAAGCTAGCAATAAAGCAACAGCTTATTTACATGGGAGATAGATGGAAGGAGTCCACGTCAATGTCGTCATGGTCAGGGAAGTAAACCAACAATTCTCAAAAGTCTTAAAGTTGCCACTTTGCTAGACCCCCTTTAGTGACACTTAGCCCAAGGGGCGATAAAGCAACCGCATGAGGCTATGATGGCCAAAAAAGCTCCGAATGGAGACCAAGACAGACTTAATTAGGTCAGTCCACCTGCCTAATGTGGATATGCTTCCAACAGTTCACAGTGTGGCGCATATTAGTAAGAGTGTTAAAGTTGTTTTATACCGCCACCGTCAGTGTAACCTGTATGGCTGTTGAACAAGTACGCCTTGCCGTCGCTTGCGTGTGCAAGCAGAAGCTTCATACAACATGTGGCTGGGTCGGCACGCTGTTTGTACAGGATGTAGAGGGCGCTAAATGCTGTGTCACCCCGGCACGCCCTTATTATTGAAGTTTGGGTGAAAATCAGCAGACATTCGAGAGAATAGTTGCCCTGAAATTCGGGAGTCTCCCGGAAAAATCGGTAGGGTTGGCAAGTATGACGCTGTCCAGCGCCATTCATATAAAACTCCCGAACCGCACTAACATTACATTTTCATATTAAGGTGCTGGTCTGAGACCCCTGGTTTATACATAGCCCAAAGCAACAAAAAAACTTTGTATGCAGTGTTATTTCATTTTAAATTTCAAAAGAGTTATGTGGCTCCCATTGTTTTCTTTCATTTATGAAACTGGTCAAAATGGCTCTTTGAGTGGTAAAGGTTGCCAACCCCTGTTCTAGCCTGATTTAGCCATTCCTTGACCACTTTTGAGGTGTGTTTGGGGTCATTGTCCTGTTGGAACACCCAACAAGACCCAACCTCCGGGCTGATGATTTTAGCTTGTCCTGAACAATTTGGAGCTAATCCTCCTTTTTCATTGTCCCATTTAAAGCAGCAGTTCCATTGGCAGCAAAACAGGCCCAGAGCATAATACTACCACCATCATGCTTGACGGTAGGAATGGTGTTCCTGGGATTAAAGGCCTCACCTTTTCTCCTCCAAACATATTGCTGGGTATTGCGACCAAACAGCTCCATTTTTGTTTCTTTTCCATACTTTTTGGAATTTTTCAATACTTTCCCATACTTGTTGGTACTTTTCCATACTTTTCAGTACTTGTCAGTGCTTTTACTTACTTTTTGTACTTTCCCATACTTTGCAATACTTTTTGCTACTTTTCCATTCTTTTCAATACTTGTTGCTACTTTCCCATACTTTTGGTACGTTTCCATACTCTTCTACACTTTATGGTACTCTTCCAATACTTTTCAAAACGTTTCCAAGACTTCTCCATACTTTCCCATACTTTTCAATGCTTTTTCATTTTTTTGCGCATTTTTCCAATACTTTTTCGTACTTTCCAATACTTTTTCAATACGTTTCCATACTTACTTTACGTTTACGCAGGAATTCCCATCACCTAAAGCAGTGTTTTTTAATCTTTCATTGAAAAAATCCAGCCTGAATAGCCTATATTGACAATATAAAGTGGTTCTCATCAAATACCTGACGCAATTGTTGGATATGACTTCAAACCATAACCATCATTTATTCTCTTGAACACCCAACTGCGCCCAAGACCCAACCTCTGGGCTGATGATTTTAGCTTGTCCTGAACAATTTGGAGCTAATCCTCCTTTTTCATTGTCCCATTTAAAGCAGCAGTTCCATTGGCAGCAAAACAGGCCCAGAGCATAATACTACCACCACCATGCTTGACGGTAGGAATGGTGTTCCTGGGATTTTAGGTATCACCTTTTTTCCCCCCAAACATATTGCTGGGTATTGTGCTCCATTTTTGTTTCATTTGACCACAGAACTTTCCTCCAGAAGGTCTTATCTTTGTCCGTGTGATGTCAGATGAAACAAAAATGGAGCTGTTTGACCCAGCACATTTGCTCACATTTCCAGTAGAGCCATAATAAATTCATAAAAGAAGCAAACTTCATGAATGTTTTTTGTGACCAACAAGTATGTGCTCCAATCACAAAAAAACAAGACTTGTAGATATTATTGGAAACTCAAGACAGCCATGACATCATGTTCTTTACAAGTGTATGTACACTTTTGATCGCAACTGTATGTCGACACCATTTATTACATGCTGAACTCATACTATCGGTAGGTTGTGAGTAGGGATGTCCGATAATGGCTTTTTGCCGATATCCCGATATTGTCCAACTCTTTAATTACCGATACCGATATCAACCGATATATGCAGTCGTGGAATTAACACATTATTATGCCTAATTTGGACAACCATGTATGGTGAAGATAAGGTACTTTTTTAAAAAATTAGTAAAATAAGATAAATAAATTAAAAACATTTTCTTGACTAAAAAAAGAAAGTACAACAATATAAAAACAGTTACATAGAAACTAGTAATGAATGAAAATGAGTAAAATTAACTGTGAAAGGTTAGTACTATTAGTGGAGCAGCAGCACGCACAATCATGTGTGCTTACGGACTGTATCCCTTGCAGACTGTATTGATATATAATGTAGGAAGCAGAATATTAATAACAGAAAGAAACAACCCTTTTGTGTGAATGAGTGTAAATGGGGGAGGGAGGTTTTTTGGGTTGGTGCACTAATTGTAAGTGTATCTTGTGTTTTTTATGTGGATTTAAAAATAAATAAATAAATAAATAAATAAAAATTTAAAAAAACGATACCGATAATAAAAAAAACGATACCGATCATTTCCGATATTACATTTTAACGCATATATCGGCCGATAATATCGGACATCTCTAGTTGTGAGTTCAAACCCCGGCCGAGTCATACCAAAGACTATAAAAATGGGAGCCATTACCTCCCTGCTTGGCACTCAGCATCAAGGCTTGGAATTGGGGGTTGAATCACCAAAAAAAAAAGATTCCCGGGCGAGGCCAGCGCTACTGCTCACTGCTCCCCTCACCTCCCAGGGGGTGATCAAGGGTGATGGGTCAAATGCAGAGAATAACTTCGCCACACCTAGTGTGTGTGTGACAATCATTGCTACTTTAACTTTACAACTCAGTCTAAAATCCTGATCTTTCATTTTATTTTACAACCCAGCGACATAAAACTCATCTGCTTGCTCACTTTTATGTCTGGTGTAATCAGCCATGCAAGTGTAATTAAGTGATAACCACGCAGTGCACAAGCTGGACTGCAGGGGGGAATTAGCACAATTATTTCTAGGCTTGCACGGTGTACCGGTACTAAAGCATCGCAATGCTAATGAATGAATGCTGCCTTTGAAAAATACCTGTACTTTTTTTTTTTTCCGTGAACACGATGGCGCGCCGTGGTGACATTGCTGGTAATATGAGCCGAGTGAGTCAACACACAAAGAGCACTTACAAGCACAAACAGTGTGGAGACAGAAGAGGGAGAGTGGCTAGGGGCTAACGTCCGTCCACAGTGTTTTTGCCACTTCTAAATCACGAACCTTTGCGACAAAAAAAGTAAGTTTAATACAAGCATCATCCCTACAGGACGAGGAATAGCTAAACATGTTTCACTACACACCACAGACGGATACAACAGCTAACCGCAAGCTCGCGCTACTAAATGTAAACAAATGGGTGGATCTACACAAATATCGACTTTAACGATACCAATACAGAGTCGCATATAGTCGATACTACAATAGTGACTACGATATTATCACAAAATCTTATATCATTTTTTTTAATTGTTAATAAAGTCAGGAAATATGTCACTGGACACAGGAGAACTTTAATTATGACAAATGTATGATCCTGTAACTACTTGGTATAACCAGATTTGTAGTGGGGGGGGCGGGGTTTGGTGGTAGGGGGTGGTGTATATTATAGCGTCCTGGAAGAGTTAGTGCTGCAAGGGGTTCTGGGTATTTGTTCTGTTGTGTTTATGTTGTGTTACGGTGCGGATGTTCTGTCGAAATGTGTTTGTCATTCTTGTTTGGTGTGGGTTCACAGTGTGGCGCATATTTGTCACAGTGTTAAAGTTGTTTATACGGACACCCTCAGTGTGACTTGTATGGCTGTTGACCAAATATGACTGGCATTCACTTGTGTGTGTGTGTAAAAGCCGCATATATTATGTGACTGGGCCGGCACGCTGTTTGTATGGAGGAAAAGCGGACGTGACGACAGGTTGTAGAGAACGCTAAAGTCAGTGCCTTTAAGGCACGCCCCCAATAATGTTGTCCGGGTGGAAATCGGGAGAATGGTTGCCCCGGGAGATTTTCGGGAGCTGCATTGAAATTCGGGATTCTCCCGGGAAAATCGGGAGATTGAAAACGATACTGATAATTTCCGATATTACATTTTTAAGCATTTATCGGCTGATAATATCGCCATCTGACATCTCTATTAATAATCCATCAACATTTTGACATAATAATGTAAAAATAAATGACACAATATGTTACTGTATACGTCAGCAAGCATATTAAGAGCTATTGTTATCCTCTTCAGCTCATGTTATTCTATTCTGTGTTGTATGTGTTTTATGTTGCACGATTGCACCAAGTAAAATTCCTAGTTTGTGAACCCCGTTCTCAAACAATGGCAATAAAAACTATTCTGATTGTTTCTTTAATTACTACTAAAAGAGACGCCGTCTAGTATGTTTACTATAATGTATGTATACATGTTTAATGTATCATGAGATTTTCTGTTCAAATAAAGCCCATAATAAAAACAAATGGTGGTTCCCTTTATTTTGAAAAGTATGGAAATACATTTTGACAGTATTGACACAACACTAATTGTTAGTATTATTACCTGTAAATTTGCCATTCTGTTTGTCTTTGGCTCCTGTGCGTCTTAGAGGCTTGTCACAGCTGTCTCCATTGGCTGCCATGTCCGTCATCTTTAACTCAGCAGGGAGTCTGTGGGGGAGAACCAACAAGACAACAAATGACAAGAGGAAAGTTGCAACACAGCATGACGTCATAGCAGGAGCCGATCGCTACTGGTATGGCTTGTTGTGGCCATACATTTGCCGGCTTACATGGTGTTGACACGGCAAATATTGAACAGGGTGACAATAAAGTTGTTGTGTGCCTCAAGACGGCAAAGTTGCCTTAGATAACCTTGCTGGTTAAGCAGTGCCAGTCTTCATTAGGACATGAATGCAGCACATTTCATCATGCTAACCGGTTAGCCACCATGCTAACAGAGGGACGTAGACATTATGCGTTCAAATATACCACTTCTATGATGAATACGGATCCCTTACTCATGTGACAGCGTGTATCTTCCCAGCAGATGGAATTTGGCCACAAAACACAACGTTTGAAGGGAGAATGTGCCGTATTTGTTCAATTGAAATGAGAGCCGTACCTATTTCCTGCCTTCATCACCCGGAAGTAAACGTCGAATTTCAAAACAAAAACCTACACGGCGGGTTGTGAGCACAATTAGGTATGCATCCAACTGTCCGTAGTGCAAGATAGTAGGTTTATTGGGTATGATTGCAACAAACACATTCGCCGAATTGACATCGTCGGATTTTGGCAAATGTGTCAGTTGATTAAAGAGTGTCTTTTATTGTGAAAATGACAGGAACAAGCGGTAGTTCCTTCAGCTATGTGTTGTGGTCCAATCGTTTGTTGCCGAATTTGCAAACGGAAAATAATAGTTTGTTTCCTCTTTGACGCAATAAGAGTGTAATTAAAAAAAACTAAACTAGATATTGCAAGGAAATTAAGGTCGTTTTAATATATGTAGGTAAAACCGATTTAAGTTCCGGTAGGTCTGATCTCTCTTTAAGATACTGTGTATGTATATTTAGTCTGTGCAATAAATGGCGGTTTTAATAGTCCTGCTTCTAATTAAATATTATTGAACTATTTCTATTGCGAACAGTAATTCTTTATCTCGTGGAAGGCAAAAATTTGGTGTGCAATTTTTATAGTTTTATGCATTAGTCAAGTAGCCTTCTTTTCTTATATTCAAGAAGTGTTACTGTTCAAATTGTGTGCATTGTAACAATGGCAACAAAAATAAATGTACTTGTTAAATAAAACCTCTGCCTTGTTTGTAATGAATATGTAGGCCTACAATGCTACTGTGTTCTCATGATGGTACTTGGAGAGCCACGTGTTCTTTTGAGGTGCTACTTTGCGAACCACTGAACTACAATTTTGTATCTCCTTTTTTCACATGATAAACACTCGAGTCCTCTTTAAACAGATGCAAAATTTAATGACAATTGAATGCATTCTGCACACACCAGCAGAGTTAGCTGGTTTAAACAACTGGGAGTCAAATATTGACCAAATAATTGCTGACCCACCTTTGAGAAGAATATGCACTTTTTAAGTCTATAAATACTCTACAGCAGAACTATACACTGATCATCATAATAATGTTCAATTAATTACATTATAATGGAGCAGAAGGATAGGGAAAAGAAAGTGCCATGTTTGCTGTACGGCTGCGACTTCTAATCGCCCGCACAGTGCAAGCTAATTGGTCAAATACAAATCTCATTAGTACACAAGGTATAGGTCATGGTGTGAAAATGAATCATGGGTATACAAGATCTGAGGTCATGGTATGAAAAAGGTCATGGTACGAAAATGAATCATGGGTACACAAGGTCATGGTATGAAAAAGGTCATGGTATGAAAATGAATCATGGGTATACAAGGTCTGAGGTCATGGTATGAAACGGAATCATGGGTATACAAGGTCATGGTATGAAAATGAATCATGGGTATACAAGGTCATGGTATGCAACTGAATCATGGGTATACAAGGTCATGGTATGAAAATGAATCATGGGTATACAAGGTCTGAGGTCATGGTATGCAACTGAATCATGGGTATACAAGGTCATGGTATGAAAATGAATCATGGGTATACGAGGTCATGGTATGCAACTGAATCATGGGTATACAAGGTCATGGTATGAAAATGAATCATGGGTATACGAGGTCATGGTATGCAACTGAATCATGGGTATACAAGGTCATGGTATGAAAATGAATCATGTGTATACAAGGTCTAAGGTCATGGTATGAAAATGAATCATGGGTATACAAGGTTTGAGGTCATGGTATGCAACTGAATCATGGGTATACAAGGTCATGGTATGAAAATGAATCATGGGTATACGAGGTCATGGTATGCAACTGAATCATGGGTATACAAGGTCATGGTATGAAAATGAATCATGGGTATACTAGGTCATGGTATGAAAATGAATCATGGGTATACGAGGTCATGGTATGCAACTGAATCATGGGTATACAAGGTCATGGTATGCAACTGAATCATGGGTATACAAGGTCACGGTATGAAAATGAATCATGGGTATACAAGGTCACGGTATGAAAATGAATCATGTGTATACAAGGTCTAAAGTCATGGTATGAAAATGAATCATGGGTATACAAGGTCTAAGGTCATGGTATGAAAATTAATCATGGGTATACAAGGTTTGAGGTCATGGTATGAACATTAATTATGGGTGTGCAAAGTCTAAGGCAGTGGTATGAAAATGAATCATGGGTATACAAGGTCTGAGGTCATGGTATGATAATGAATTATGGGTATGCAGAGTCTAAGGTCGTGGTATGAAAATAAACCATGGGTATACAAGGTCTGAGGTCATGGTATGATAATGAATTATGGGTATGCAGAGTCTAAGGTCGTGGTATGAAAATAAACCATGGGTATACAAGGTCTGAGGTCATGGTATGATAATGAATTATGGGTATGCAGAGTCTAAGGCTTTGGTATGAAAATAAACCATGGGTATATAAGATCTGAGGTCAAGGTATGAAAATGAACCATGGGTATACAATGTTTGAGGTTGTGGTATGAAAATGAACCGTGGGTATACAATTTTGAGGTCGTGGTATGAAAATGAACCATGGGTATACAATGTTTGAGGTCGTGGTATGAAAATGAACCATGGGTATACAATGTTTGAGGTTGTGGTATGAAAATGAACCGTGGGTATACAATGTTTGAGGTCGTGGTATGAAAATGAACCATGGGTATACAATGTTTGAGGTTGTGGTATGAAAATGAACCGTGGGTATACAATTTTGAGGTTGTGGTATGAAAATGAACCATGGGTATACAATGTTTGAGGTTGTGGTATGAAAATGAACCATGGGTATACAATGTTTGAGGTTGTGGTATGAAAATGAATCATGGGTATACAATGTTTGAGGTTGTGGTATGAAAATGAACCGTGGGTATACAATTTTGAGGTCGTGGTATGAAAATGAACCATGGGTATACAATGTTTGAGGTTGTGGTATGAAAATGAACCATGGGTATACAATGTTTGAGGTTGTGGTATGAAAATGAACCATGGGTATACAATGTTTGAGGTCGTGGTATGAAAATGAACCATGTGTATACAATGTTTGAGGTTGTGGTATGAAAATGAACCATGGGTATACAATGTTTGAGGTTGTGGTATGAAAATGAACCATGGGTATACAATGTTTGAGGTTGTGGTATGAAAATGAACCATGGGTATACAATGTTTGAGGTCGTGGTATGAAAATGAACCATGTGTATACAATGTTTGAGGTTGTGGTATGAAAATGAACCATGGGTATACAATGTTTGAGGTTGTGGTATGAAAATGAACCGTGGGTGTACAATGTTTGAGGTTGTGGTATGAAAATGAACCATGGGTATACAATGTTTGAGGTTGTGGTATGAAAATGAACCGTGGGTATACAATGTTTGAGGTTGTGGTATGAAAATTAACCATGGGTATACAATGTTTGAGGTTGTGGTATGAAAATGAACCGTGGGTATACAATTTTGAGGTCGTGGTATGAAAATGAACCATGGGTATACAATGTTTGAGGTCATGGTATGAAAATGAACCGTGGGTATACAATGTTTGAGGTTGTGGTATGAAAATGAACCATGGGTATACAATGTTTGAGGTTGTGGTATGAAAATGAACCATGGGTATACAATGTTTGAGGTTGTGGTATGAAAATGAACCGTGGGTATACAATTTTGAGGTCGTGGTATGAAAATGAACCATGGGTATACAATGTTTGAGGTCGTGGTATGAAAATGAACCATGGGTATACAATGTTTGCGGTTGTGGTATGAAAATGAACCATGGGTATACAATGTTTGAGGTCGTGGTATGAAAATGAACCATGGGTATACAATGTTTGGGGTCGTGGTATGAAAATGAACCATGGGTATACAATGTTTGAGGTCGTGGTATGAAAATGAACCATGGGTATACAATGTTTGAGGTTGTGGTATGAAAATGAACCATGGGTATACAATGTTTGAGGTTGTGGTATGAAAATGAACCGTGGGTATACAATGTTTGAGGTTGTGGTATGAAAATGAACCGTGGGTATACAATGTTTGAGGTCGTGGTATGAAAATGAACCGTGGGTATACAATGTTTGAGGTTGTGGTATGAAAATGAACCGTGGGTATACAATGTTTGAGGTTGTGGTATGAAAATGAACCGTGGGTATACAATGTTTGAGGTCGTGGTATGAAAATGAACCATGGGTATACAATGTTTGAGGTTGTGGTATGAAAATGAACCATGGGTACTGGGTCAGCAGATGGCTCCTTTTATTCCGTGAGAGTAACCCTAGCAGGTCATCATGGTATGGCAGGCCTTTCCTGTTGGCTTTCATTCATCGTAGTGAAGTGAAGAAAGGAACTTTTCCACATCCAGGTCGTGAGGGAAGCAATTTAGGACTTTTTTCCTTTTCTGCAAAATTGAAAAGCAGCTAGTTAGAGGAGGACAACAATAATATCGTATGCATTTGCCCTCCTTTGATGATCTTTCAAGTAACACCTGATAACAGTCATTAAATGTGGTAGAAATGCCAAATATGGATGATAACAGAGTGGTGAGTTACATTTGGCTGACCATTGGCACCAAAAGTAAAACCATGTCCACAAATATAACTACTCAAGTTTATGTTTTGTTGGTGGCCATTTACTTCTCCTCTGTTTTTGGGTTCTTGTGTGTTTTGTCAGGTCACTATTCTCGGATCAAGTGCTGTTTGAATTCAGCATCTTGCCGGGAAGAGAGGGAAATGACAATCCTTTGGTGTGGTTTTGGTGACTGGTCTGATGTGGAGGCTGTCTGGAGATCAGTGACTCACCTCCAGCTTAAGACCGAATGAAACTTTACAAATGTATAAACAAATGGAAAACAATTCAGAGGCCACCGCACTGTACAAATAAAACCCTGCCTATAAAGATATTTGAATTACGACAACAAAGACGTAGTCTTACCCGCTCTGTCTTTTTGTCGGGAGATGGCTTTGCTGCTTTCTTCTCTGGGGGGCTGGCAGTAGGAGGGGACTGCTTGCGCTTCTTTGAGTTCTTCAAGCTGGAGGGAGACTTCTCGCCCACTTCCTTCTGACGCAAACTGTCCTTGAGTGGCGAGCCAGTCCTGGAGATGGCGGAGCGCGACAGGATCATGAGCGTGTGAGCGGCCATGTTGATGCTGTTTTCACTGCCAGCCTCGCTGGCCGGGCTGCTTGTGGGAATGTCTGGGGTGTTGTGGGGAAGAAGGTTCTTCGGCGTTCCTTCTGCGTCTTTGCCCTTTTTCTGTTGCAAAGGAGTCCTGGGACAGTCGACGGACTCGTCCTGGTTATTGCCAGTCCCTTGGGTCCGGGGACCGCCGGGGTCTGGACTGCTGATTCCAGACTTCTTAGCTGGTCTGTGAATGTCCTGCAGCATCTCAGCTGCCTGTTTGGCAAAAGAAGTGGTCTTTGAGGGAATTTTGGCAGACCTGGATTGTGTAACAGCCGGAGGACATAAGTCTGATGGTTCAGAAGAGGAAGGTGTTGACGCATGAAGCTGATCTTGGGAGCCAACAATCACTTCGTTTTCCTTGTTGGCCGTCACATTTGGTTTGTCCTGAGGAAGAGTCTTTTTCTCTGTATGTTCTTTAGGATCTTTACTACTCATAGACTTTGGTTCAGACACAGGTGACAATGGTTTAGACCCACCAGAGTCCTTCGTTTGGGTTCCATCCTTATCAAGGCTGGGTTTTGCTACCAATGCTTTGGATTTAGATCCTACTTCTAAGCGTCCAGCTCCACTCGCAGTTTGAGGCTCTTGGTTGAGGATGGTTGAGTTCTTTGTGACATTGTTCTCTTGTTGTTTTGGAGCTATGGGCACAACCAAGTTGCCAATAGCTTGGCGATCTGCAACGCACCTGATGGTTTCGACCTTCCGTTTGGGTTTATTGCCACCCAGGATAGCAGGCCTTGTACGAGGGGCTGCATGTGAGTAGCCCTTTTTAGTTTGAGGGGTGCTTTGTGAAGTCAATGTGTTTGTTAAAGAAGGTGCCGCCGTCGTTCCTGCTTTTGAACATGCTGGTTGAACTTCTGTAGGCGACTCAAAACATAAAATTCTCTTATGGCTGGAACTTGCATCACTCTGCAGGTTCTGCACCACCACATTGTGCGTATTATCTAGAATGAACAGAAATAGGGTTAGAGAAATTAGCACACATACACTGCAGGTTGTCCCCGTAATGTAATTGAATTTGGCGCACCGCCACTGCAATATCATTGCCTACACACCTTTTTCTTCTTTGTGAAAACAAAATAAATTAATATAATTTATTGTAGTCTCCAGAAGAAGTCACACAAAGTCTGACACTATTTGTATCGTTTGTTGCCAATCTTATGCTAATAAACGGCACAATTCCAACAGGTTTTATGTGGGCTCTGAACCGAGGATGTCGTTGTGGCTTGTGCAGCCTTGGCGTCACTATAGACAGCGATTTTAAATTTGACAAACAAGTCAATGGCGTTTTAAAATCGTGTTTTTATCATCTTCGTCTTTTAGCAAAGGTAAAACCATTTTTATCTTTTAACCTTCTTGAACAAGTCGTGCATGCTTTTATTTCAAGTCGCCTGGACTACTGCAATGCACTTTATGCTGGCATTAGCCAAAAAGCTCTCTCCCGGTTGCAGTTAGTCCAGAACGCGGCAGCACGACTTTTAACAGGGGCCAGGAAACGTGAGCATATAACCCCAATTCTTCGGAGTTTGCACTGGCTCCCTGTTCATTTTAGAATTGATTTTAAATCCTTGCTGTTTGTTTTTAAAGCTTTACATGGACTGGCACCTCAGTATATCTCGGACCTCATCCAAATTTACACTCCTGTGCGCGCTCTGAGGTCCGAGAGCCAGCTCCAGCTCGTGGTGCCCAGGACGAGACTTAAAACCAGGGAAGACAGGGCCTTCTCTGTGGTCGGACCTAAACTCTGGAACACTCTGCCCCTCCATGTTCAAACTGCTCCCACAGTGGAGTGTTTTAAGTCTCGTCTTAAGACCCACTTTTATTCTTTGGCTTTTAACACTACGTGAGTTGTGTGGTCTTCTGTCCTCTGTTGTCCTGTGTGGTTAGGGTTAGGGTTATAAATTTTGATGTCTATTTTACTGTTTTAATTGGTTTTACCCTTTAAAATAGTTTTTAATCATATTTATTTTTTATATTGTCTCTGTATTGGTTTTCTATTAATTTATTCTTTGTTTTTATTCAGTCATTGGTGTAGCATAATATTGTTTTTAATATCGTTTTTAATATTGTCTTTAATATTGTTTTTATCATGGCTGTGCAGCACTTTGGAAACATTCTTGTTGTGTAAATGTGCTATATAAATAAAGTGGATTGGATTGATTGGATTGCAGCCCTTTGAGACACTCGTGATTTACGGCTATATAAATAAACATTGATTGATTGATTGATTGATGGTTTTACCTCCTGTGCAAACACTTTTGTCTGTGCTTCCCCAGACACACAACACTAGGGCTGGGCCCATAATACGATACTGATACAAAATGTGTTTGATAAAATGTGTGATATTTATTTATATTCTTTGGTCGGAAGAAACCAAAAATGTCATTGCCTTCACATCTCCAAAATATATATATATATTTTTTTTTTTTAAGGTAAAAACAAAATTAATTAATATAATTTACTTTAGCCTCCAGAAGACACCTCTATTTGTATCTTTTATTGCCAATCTTATGGTACTAAACGGCACAATTCCAACAAGTTTTACCTCCTGTGTAAACACTTTTGTTTCTTTGCTTCCCCAGACACACAACATTGGGGCTGGGCCGATAATACGATATCAATATAGATCACGATAGACACGTACTTGATACCGATACAAAATGCGTTTGATAAAATATTCAACATTTATTTATATTTTTTGGTCGGAAGAAACCAAACATTTCATTGCCTTCACACCTTCAAAGTAAGTTTTTAATTAACGTGAAAATAAAATACAGTAACATCATTTATTGTAGCCTCCAGAAGACGTCACACAAAGTCTGACGCTAGTTTTACCTTTTGTTGCCAATCTTATGCTAATAAACGGCACAATTCCAACAGGTTTTACATCCTGTGCAAACACTTTTGTCTCGGTGCTTCCCCAGATACACAACACTAGGGCTGGGCCAATCATACGATATCAATTTGTATCGCGATAGACACATACTCAATATCGATACAAAATGCGTTTAATAAAATATTGGATATTTATTTAGATTTTATGGTCAGAAGAAACCAAAAATGATGAAGCAAGACTCGTTTTATGAAGTCAATTTTGCTTTGGTAACCCAGTGAACAGGAAACAGGAAGTGTCACTGAGCAATGGGAGGGACATGCTAACAGCCCATCACGTAGTATCGACTACCGCGTGTTACACCTTTCCTGCCAGGCCGAGGCCGTAGTGGAGGAGCGCAGGGGAGATGTTTTCGTCGGGGGTAACACCCTTCACTGCTAAGCTCCGCCCTAACTAGTGTGGTGGCGCCATCTTTCTGTGGATTCTCTGCATGGAGCGAGAAGAGAAAGTGTAATATCTTGACATACAAACTCAAGAGAAACTTGTCCTTAGTTTTGTTGGTTTTAAGGTAACATCCTGACACTTCCAAATTGTCACTTAATGAGTAGCTTCTCAAACTAGTCTGTGTAGTGCTCAATAACGTATACACTACTGCCATCTAGTGTCTCCAATCTGCAACTACTTTAATTATTTTATTACCTTAGCCCGGCTACCAGACACCTTCTCCACTGATAAATAGCACCCTCGGTAAGTTGGAAATTGTTTTACTGTATTTATTGGCAAGCTTAAATAAGTCATGATTATCAATATACATCAATAAATACAAAAAAAACTTATATCGTCATATAGTTTTCAGCCATATCGCCCAGCCCTACACAACACTTTCTCATTCTCTGCCAATCACCTATCAAGCACGGACGGTGTGTTTGTGAGCATGGGAAAAACATACATCACATCCAAACCACACGAACATAAAACATCACCACCAGCAGATCGTTACAGTATGAGTGGATATTCATCGCCTATTATTTCTGCACTACTGAATAATGATGCACCAAAAACTCGGCCATCGGAAAAATGACTTTAATCACCGAACCCAAATGTAGACAAGACGCACGCCATTGTCTGGAGCATATTTGCATGTCTGCCATGTGGAGGTACCAGATATACCCGCAGACAGTAATCTACAACATGTGCAAATATTAAGAGGAGAAAAGGTCCAACTGGAGCAGGAGCAAGTGTGACGTCATGCTCGCTGCAGCTCTCTTTTCTTCAGGGACATGAAGGGACAGAAGTTTTTATAAGAACACCAGAAGATTTTATAATAACACCAGAAGATTTTATAATAACACCAGAAAAAGATGCTGGATGTGTTGTTTTTTGTTTTTAATTAAAAAAGTCTTTAGAACACTTGAAACATTGTCAACAAAAGGTAATTGTACGTAGGGATGATACTCGAAACCGGTTTTCCCGGTTGTTTGATAAGAAAAGAACCGAGTCCTCGGACTCGAATCCCTTTTTGAGAACCGGTACCCGTTATCGAGACCACTATAGTAAAGGAAAAGAGTTGATTCTTTATTCGAATCCCGTCCCGACCAGAAATGCTCTGTGGGACATCACAAGAAATGACGTCACGTAGCTCAGTCATTAGGCGCAGATAGGGAAAGCAGGAAAACAATGGACGGGACAAAGCGCTCCAAGGTGTAATAAAGTTCAAAACAAAAGCTATAATCCAATGAATAACTTTACTGAGAGATTTGAGCAGGGTAAAACACATGACCAACACTTTTACGACCAACCGGAAACATAGCAACCAGGCTAGCAACGCACCTCCTTTACGGCAGCTGTCGCAATGTTCTTAAAACAACCGCAGCACATACATATATATACAACATATCTCCCTTTTTTAACTTTTGTTTTTCTTTCCTTGTAAACAAAACAAAATCACACCGTAGATGTGTTGTCTGTCTAATTATAAATAATGCAGACGAGGCGTGTTGGCTGAGTTCTTGACGTTTACTTTCACAGCGTGGCAACATGCAACACTTTTCGTAACTCCCGTTGCATGCTGTGTAGTGTAGTTGTTATATTCCCTAGCTCATAACATTTTTCCCCCTATAAAGAAATAATGTTAACTCAATAAAGTGTATTTCTTTTTTTAGCTTTAACTTTTCATTTTTTAGCATTGTAACCACATTTGCAAACAACTTTTCTCTTCATAGAATGTTCTTTCAATAAAGAAATAAAGTGCAAAAATGTCAAAGCATCATAACAAACAGTTATGTCAAATAGCAGCAGAAGTGCACTTTTTGGAGAGCTGTATTATTTTCAGTTTTGTGCCCAAGGGACTGATTTTATTTAACACTATATTATTATTTATACACCTATAGTGATCACAGAGACAGCTTGTTTTTGTGTTACTGTATATATTTGTTTCTCTGAAAAATCCCACTTAATATACTTTGGGTAACAACAGTCAATATTTATTTATTTTATTTTATTTTTTTAGGTGGGTAACAGTCAATATTTATTTATTTATTAGATTGTATTTTTTTTATTATATAATAAAAGTGAGCTTTTGTTAAACCAAATATTGTGTGTTTTTTTCCATATACAACAACCTATCTGGACTCCATAAGAGAATCGATAAGGAATCGGTTCGATAAGAGGATTCGATAATAGGCTCGAACTCGATAATTCCTTATCAAACATCATCCCTAATTGTACGGTAAGCAGCAACAATTAAAAATATGGCAAAACGATATAAAAATATTCTCAGGACATTTAGTGCATCAAAACTGGATGCAACAGTCACTCATTGTTGAGTTCAAGACGTGTTTCAGGGATGACTAAGCAGTAGCGGACACATTATTTCCACAAACAAATGTTCGTTCTCCTCACAATGACGACATTTCATTCACATTTATATCAATTTCCCTGATGTTCTGCATTTAAGAGCGTACTCCCTTTTATTGGCTAATTCTGGGACTCTGTCTGCGGTTACGTTAACACGGAAGTGCCTTACATTTTTAGTTGAGTTGAGTGATTATTGGCACACTAGCACTGTCAAATAAAAAGTAGCAACCATGGCGAGATCCGAAAATAGTAGTAGACGTAGACATTGTCTTGTTTTTACGCATACGCTCACTCACCCATTTCACCGTTACAAGCTCAGGAATTTGCATTATTCGATTTAAAATGACATTTTGATGATCGTAAGAAGCCACAATTGAAACCCGATTAGTTGTGCAGTCCTATTTGAAAGCAGGTTCATTTGGCACTCTTACAGTCCAGTTCAGGGATCACCAACGCGGTGCCCGCGGGCACCAGGTAGCCCGTAAGGACCAGACGAGTAGCCCGCTGGCCTGTTCTAAAAATAGCTCAAATAGCAGCACTTACCAGTGAGCTGCCTCTATTTTTTAAATTGTATTAATTTACTAGCAAGCTGGTCTCGCTTTGCCCGACATTTTTAATTCTAAGAGAGACAAAACTCAAATAGAATTTGAAAATTCAAGAAAATATTTTAAAGACTTGGTCTTCACTTGTTTAAATAAATTCATAAATTTTTTTACTTTGCTTCTTATAACTTTCAGAAAGACAATTTTAGAGAAAAAATACAACCTTAAAAATGATTTTAGGATTTTTAAACACATATACCTTTTTACCTTTTAAATTCCTTCCTCTTCTTTCCTGACAATTTTAATCAATGTTCAAGTAAATTTATTTTTTTTATTGTAAAGAATAATAAATACATTTTAATTTAATTCTTCATTTTAGCTTCTGTTTTTTCGACAAAGAATATTTGTGAAATATTTCTCCAAACTTATTATGATTAAAATTCAAAAAAAATATTCTGGCAAATCTAGAAAATCTGTAGAATCAAATTTAAATCTTATTTCAAAGTCTTTTGAATTTATTTTAAAAATTTTGTTCTGGAAAATCTAGAAGAAATAATGATTTGTCTTTGTTAAAAATATAGCTTGGTCCAATTTGATATATATTCTAACAAAGTGTAGATTGGATTTTAACTTATTTAAAACATATTCTAAAATTAATCTTAATCAGGAAAAATGACTAATGATGTTCCATAAATTATTTTTTAAATTTTTTTCAAAAAGATTCGAATTAGCTAGTTTTTCTCTTCTTTTTTTCGGTTGAATTTTGAATTTTAAAGAGTCGAAATTGAAGATAAACTATGTTTCAAAATTTAATTGTCATTTTTTTTGTGTTTTCTCCTCTTTTAAACCGTCCAATTAAGTGTAAATATCATTAATTATTTATAATAACATAGAGTTAAAGGTAAATTGAGCAAATTGGCTATTTCTGGCAATTTATTGAAGTGTGTATCAAACTGGTAGCCCTTCGCATTAATCAGTACCCAAGAAGTAGCTCTTGCTTTCAAAAAGGTTGGTGACCCCTGGTCCAGTTCAACCATCACAATAATGTGGCAAACGGGGAGGACGGCAAACACCTACCAGCAGATGTGACTGCAACTCTTGGGGGTTTGGGCTCAATATTTAGACTTTGCTGCATTGGCACCGAGGTTTGTATTCCAACGAGCTGTAGAACAAGTCTTCATTAGTACCTTTTAATAGGGAATTGATACGTGATAAAGCAAATCCGGTGAACAAATAAGCGCAGATAAAATCATGTTACCTGATTGGCCATCATGTGGACATTCCTGATACTATTCTGTCCCATAACCGTCATAGGGAGCATCATGGGCTTAACAGGAGATGGTAGGATGAGTGCTGACCCTGTGAAGAAATGTGGTATTCCATTAATGCCAGTGCTAATAAAACAAAAACCAGCACATTGTGTTCCTACCAGTGACAAAACCTTGTGGTGGGTTTGCTGCAGTCACATTATACTGGTTGGTTTTAGGCAGAAGTGGTCCGTTGGTGACAGCAACAGGTACTTGCGGCTGTCTGGCCCCAGTCTGTGCTGTGAGCGGTTCCGTCATGAGTAAGTAGCTGGTGGTGGCTCCTTGGAGCGCAGGGTTGGCCGTGTCCACGGGAAGTTGAATAATGTAGCTTTGCTGCGCTTGTGTAGTTGCTGCTAACTGATTCGATGGAACACTCTTACGGGGCGAGTTGGCTAAAGCTTCGGCGCTTTGTAAGCCGCACACTGCCAGTGCCGTTTCGTCCGGATTAGTCCCTCTTGGTGTGCCAGGTTCTCTGGGGGATTTGGCAGGCGAGGAAAGGTAGATTGTGGGTATCTTTTCTGTGGGAATGTTGGAAATGGCTTGATTCAAGGCGTTATCACTTGAGGGACCCTCATCCGGGTTATCACTGATGATAATCTTCAAAGAAACTATGTTACTGGGATCATCTGAAACTTTGCTTGGGGTATTGACAAGGCCGCTCACACAGGTGGATGCAGCAACACCTGCTATTCCTGGCTTGGAGGGTGTGGCTGGAGTACCGGTGGAAGGGCTCCGTGCACATAATAGAGGGGAACACGCCGGTACAGAATTTGACGCAGCCGTGTTAGCACCTATGGAAGACTGAGGAGTTAGAAAGAGAGTCGGCGGTCGTTCATTACCACCGCTGCTTGGAACTGACATGAGTGGCATGTCGGCACTCGAGTGGGACAAAAAGGCAGGCTGATTATTCAGTGAAGACGACAGAGCTTGTTTACTTTGATTGTCGACATAAGGTACTGGTGCCACTGGACTGGCTCCTGATGCAGGGATGGCAGTCAGGTCAACCAGGGATGCTGGACTCTCTAAAACTGCTAAAGACGTGTCCATCGAGGTAGCAATATCCATTGGTGACGGAGGAACAGCGAGAGAAAAAAGGGACGCTTTTTCTTGAGTGTTTCCACTCAGGGCAGAAGAGGAGTCACCGCGATAATCCTCATGAGGAATCAGCAGTCGGGCAGAGCTGTTGTCCAGTCGTGAGGACCTGCTGCTGGAGCCCACCACGCTCTTCTTTAGGAGAGCTGTCGATTTCCTTGTCTTGCGTTCCTGCACAATTTTGTTCTTCACTGTGGCCGCTGTTGAAAAGGAGCTTTCTTGCTCTGTGGTACCTGTTTAACATAGAAAAGTCAATTACTTATCTCAGTGTCTTTGTTCTGCAGCACTGAATTCTTTTTTCAAACCTACCTGGGCAGGGGTTACTCAGAAGTTGTCCGACGGCGGATGGAGGTGGTCCGGCGGTATTGTTCTCCTCCGGGACATTACTCATATCTACATCTTCTCTGCTTTTATCTGCGGACAAACAGCAGAATGATCATGGCACGCAATTCTTCACGACATGGTAAATAAAAACAACGTCATTAAGGGTTACTGTAGTCGAAGAGGTCAAACAGGGCTTGAAAAGCAGGATCTGACTCGGTTTGCTCCAAAATGTCATGGATTGCATCATCACTCATATGTATTTCTCCCTGTGTTGGAAGACATAAAGCGGGGTGTTAATATTGGAGTGCATGGTGATGTAATATCACAAATAGGAAAGGTTGTTTCAAGACAAAATGTCAGGTGATTTAGCACCTGTAATCCAAGAATCTCATCGATGGACTGGTCGTCTTCCACTGAACTTGACGGGGCCTTCGGTGTTTGGGGCGTAGAATCACTGACACACACACAATCAGTTGCCATTACACAGTCGAAGGAAATACCTATTTGAAGACGAATGCAAACTTACTTTGCGAGAATTTTATTGATGTTCTCAGCAAGCTTTTCTTGCAACGATCGGTCTCCCAATATCTTGTCACGAGCATTTTGTATCACCAGTTGCTGCGGACGTGCACATTTGGTTATGACGGTCTACGTTATAATTCGGCAGTAACATTTTCACTTACAGGGAAGTTCTCATCCACGGCTTCCTCGGGTGGTGCTTCGGCAGCAACACTACTGACAGGCACACTGGACCTGGCGGAACCACTGCCGCCTCCCGCAGCACCACTCTTTTTCCTAGGAGTGTCCCTGATAAAGTTTCACAACAACATTGAAACAAATCATTTAGGTTTCCATTGCACCTTGCTGAAGTCATGTGTTTGTGCTCTATGTTGCAAACTAGTCCAGACAGAACCAATTGCGCTTCTATTGAGTACAAGTACAACTATATAGTGCACTCCTCAACTGCTTCAAAACGCAAATATTCGTTCACTTTCTAATGCCTATGCAGTTCAGTGTACCGGGTCAGCTGGAGCCTATCCCAGTCAACAATTCATCACAGGAAACATATATACAAACATGCCGAAACTTGTCAGGTACAAAACTTTACCTTACTACCCGATATAAATCAACAATTTAAAGGCCTACTGAAAGCCACTACTAGCGACCACGCAGTCTGATAGTTTATATATCAATGATGAAATCTTAACATTGCAACACATGCCAATACGGCCGGGTTAACTTATAAAGTGACATTTTAAAATTCCCGGGAAATATCCGGCTGAAACATCGCGGTATGATGACGTATGCGCGTGACGAAGTCCGAGTAACGGAAGTTATGGTACCCCGTAGAATCCTATACAAAAAGCTCTGTTTTCATTTCATAATTCCACAGTATTCTGGACATCTTTTGCAATTTTTTTAATGAACAATGAAGGCTGCAAAGAAGACAGTTGTAGGTGGGATCAGTGTATTAGCAGCGGACTACAGCAACACAACCAGGAGGACTTTGTTGGAGCGCTAGCCGCGCTAGCCGCGCTAGCCACCGACTTCACCTTGACTTCCTACGTCTCCGGGCCGCCAAACGCATCGGGTGAAGTCCTTCGTCCTTCTGCCGATCGCTGGAACGCAGGTGAGCACGGGTGTTGATGAGCAAATGAGGGCTGGCTGCCGTAGGTGGAGAGCTAATGTTTTTAGCATAGCTCTGTGCAGTCCGGTTGCTAAGTTAGCTTCAATGGCGTCGTTAGCACAGCATTGTTAACCTTCGCCAGCCTGGAAAGCATTAACCGTGTATTTACATGTCCACGGTTTAATAGTATTGTTGATTTTCTATCTATACTTCCAGTCAGGGGTTTATTTCTTTTGTTTCTATATGCAGTTAAAGCAAGATGCTATCACGTTAGCTCGTAGCTAAAGCATTTCGCCGATGTATTGTCGTGGAGATAAAAGGCACTGAATGTCCACTTCGCGTTCTCGACTCTCATTTTCAAGAGGATATAGTATCCCAGCTGGTTTAAAATACAAATCTTTGATCTACAATAGAAAAAGGAGAGAGTGTGGAATCCAATGAGCCAGCTTGTACCTAAGTTACGGTCAGAGCGAAAAAAGATACGTCCATCGCTGCCTCTCAAGTCATTCACTGTAACGTTCCTCATCTACGAATCTTTCATCCTCGCTCAAAACTATGGGGTAATCATCACTTTCTCGGTCCGAATCTCTCTCGCTCCATTGTAAACAACGGGGAATTGTGAGGAATACTAGCTCCTGTGACGTCACGCTACTTCCGGTACAGGCAAGGCTTTTTTTATCAGCGAGCAAAAGTTGCGAACTTTATCGTCGATTTTCTCTACTAAATCCTTTCAGCAAAAATATGGCAATATCGCGAAATGATCAAGTATGACACATAGAATGGATCTGCTATTCCCGTTTAAATTAAAAAAAATCATTTCAGTATACACATCAGTAGGCTAAATGAACCTCTTCAACATACATACAAACAACCATGGACAATTCAATGACCAGTTAACTACATTTTTAGAGTGAGGAAGGAAATCTGAGTACCAGAAGTGAAGCCATGTAAACTGCAGTTTAGTAAGACATTAATATACACTACCGTTCAAAAGTTTGGGGTCACCCAAACAATTTTGTGGAATAGCCTTCATTTCTAAGAACAAGAATAGACTGTCGAGTTTCAGATGAAAGTTCTATTTTTCTGGCCATTTTGAGCGTTTAATTGACCCCACAAATGTGATGCTCCAGAAAGTCAATCTGCTCAAAGGAAGGTCAGTTTTGTAGCTTCTGTAACGAGCTAAAGTGTTTTCAGATGTGTGAACATGATTGCACAAGGGTTTTCTAATCATCAATTAGCCTTCTGAGCCAATGAGCAAACACATTGTACCATTAGAACACTGGAGTGATAGTTGCTGAAAAAGGGCCTCTATACACCTATGTAGATATTGCACCAAAAAGCAGACATTTGCAGCTAGAATAGTCATTTACCACATTAGCAATGTATAGAGTGTATTTCTTTCAAGTTAAGACTAGTTTAAAGTTATATCCATTGAAAAGTACAGTGCTTTTCCTTAAAAAATAAGGACATTTACATGTGACCCCAAACTTTTGAACGCTAGTGTAGGACAGGGCTGTCCAAACTTTTCCACTGAGGGCCACAAACAGAAAAATCATTTTGATATTTACATTAGTATTTAACCAATACAAATATAGATTGTATCAACGCTAAGAAAACGGAAATGCTGATTATCGGTCCTGCTAGACACGGAGACCTATTTAATAATACCACCTTAACATTTGATAACCAAACAATTACATTTACATGAAATTACTTTCATCTTCCCCACATCTGCGGTCCCCTTCGAGGTTTCTCGTTGTCTTCCCATTGGGTTGAGTTTTTTCTTGCCCTGATGTGGGATCTGAGCCGAGGATGTCATTGTGGCTTGTGCAGCCCTTTGAGACACTTGTGAATTAGGGCTATATAAATAAACTTTGATTGATTTTTTTAACCTATAGGGCTCCTCTCAAGTTTGGTCCCGGGGACATAAAAGTGTTAAAAATAAATCATATCATTTTATTTCTTTTTTTAATTCTAAGCTTAAATCTTTAAAATTAACTACCGGTCTGCCGATATTAAGTAATTTTCTTTTTTCGTTTTATGCTCTTTTTGTCAAAAAACAGTTTTTTTGTTGGCAAAAAACAGAAATGTGCCATATTTCACCCCCCAAAAATGTTCTTTCTTTGTTCTTACATTTCTATAGCGCTTTACATAGTGAAAGCCAAGTTACATTTAAACCAGTGTGGGTGTAAAGTATCTTGCCCAAGGACACAACGGCAGTGACTAGGATGACGGAAGCGGGGATCGAACCTGGAACCCTCAAGTTGCTGGCACGGCCGCTCTACCAACCGAGCCATTGATTTTAATTCATTATTATTTTTGAGCAATGACAGTTGAATCCCACTAAAATTCTTGGGGACCCAAAAGGGTCCCACTGATCAAAGTGTGAACAATAAGTCATACTTTGTGTTGTATACTTTCCACACTTAAGTCTCTGACTTCAGAACTATTCATCGATTTTAAGTTTTTATTACATTTTTGTATGTTTTGTTTGTCTTATGCCGTTTTTTATCAAAGAAAACTTTGTTTTTATGCCACACACACAAATTATGCAATATTTTCGCCAAAAAATATTTCAAAGTGGAACATTTACTGTGAAATAATTGGAGCCTTCAATAGGTCAATAATTCATAACAACATTGACTTTGATTCATTATTATTTTTGAGCAATGACAGTTGAATTCCACTAACATTCTTGGCAATCCAAAAGAGTCCCACTTATCAACTTGTGAATAGAGATGTCCGATAATATCGGCCTGCCGATATCATCGGCCGATAAATGCTTTAAAATTTAATATCGGAAATTATCGGTATCGTTTTTTTTATTATCGGTATCGTTTTTTTTTGTTTTTTTGATTAAATCAACATAAAAAACACAAGATACACTTACAATTAGTGCACCAACCCAAAAAACCTCCCTCCCCCATTTACACTCATTCACACAAAAGGGTTGTTTATTTCTGTTATTAATATTCTGGTTCCTACATTATATATCAATATATATCAATACAGTCTGCAAGGGATACAGTCCGTAAGCACACATGATTGTGCGTGCTGCTGCTCCACTAATAGTACTAACCTTTAACACTTCATTTTACTAATTTTCATGAATTACTAGTTTCTATGTAACTGTTTTTATATTGTTTTACTTTGTTTTGTATTCAAGAAAATGTTTTCAATTTATTTATCTTATTTTATTTTTTTTTAAAAACAACAACCTTATCTTCACCATACCTGGTTGTCCAAATTAGGCATAATAATGTGTTAATTCCACGACTGTATATATCGGTATCGGTTGATATCGGTATCGGTAATTAAAGAGTTGGACAATATCGGAATATCGGATATCGGCAAAAAGCCATTATCGGACATCCCTACTTGTGAACAATAAGTCATACTTTTTTTTTAATATACTTTCAACACTTAAGTCTCTAACTTTAGAACTATTCATCAATTTTATGTTTTTATTATTTTTTTCAATGTTTTTTGTGTGTTTTATGCCGTTTTTTATCAAAGAAAACTTTGTTGTTATGCCCAAAACACAAAATACGCAATATTTTCCCCAAAAAATATTTCAAAGTGGAACATTTGCTGTGAAATAATCAATATGTCAATAATTCCTAACACCATTGATTTTGATGCATAATAAGTTTTCCCGGCAATGACAGGTTTAAAGAGAAGAAAAACAACCTCCATGGTAGTTTTGTGTTTTTCTTGTTTGCTTTATTCCACTTTTTAATGTTTTTTTTCTTCCAAATAGTATTTTTAGAATGTGCCATTCAAAAATAAGCTGCTGGTACTGTTCTGGGCAAGACCTTGGCCAACTCTTAGGGACTGTAGAGAATGAACTCCACATACTAAAGCAATGGTTTGATGCCAATAAACTATCAATCAACCTAAATAAAACAAAATATATCATTTTTGGAAATAGGAAAAATAACAAACAGTGTCATATAAGAATTGATGATATGGAGATAGAAAGGGTGTATTCAACAACATTTTTGGGAATCCATATAGATGATAAATTAAATTGGAAACTGCACATAAATATACTTAAGACAAAGATGGCAAAAAATGTTGCTATGTTACATAAAATCAAAAACTCCGTAAATCAAAAGGCTCTTATCATGTTATATAATTCTTTTGTACTCCCTTATCTTAATTATTGTGTCGAAATCTGGGGTAAATCTATATTCTTACTTCAAAAGAAAGCGATTAGAATTGCAAATTATGCAGATTATCATGACCATACCAATGCTCTGTTTATTAAATTAAAAACATTAAAACTGCACGATCTTGTTGACCTCAACACTGCTATTGTGACGTACAAAGCTCATAACCACATGCTGCCTGGATGTCTACAGGAGAGGTTTAAACCCAGAGAGAATCCCTATGACCTCAGAGGTTCAGCTGTCTTCCAGGGGCCGTACTTATCAAGCTTCTTAGAATGACTCCTAAGAAGTCTGCTAAGAGTTGACTTAAGAGTAAATAAATTCTTCGCTGAAAGCTGCACTTAAAAGTTAGTTATCAAGCGTCTTACTCACACTTTCAGCGAAGTGTAGGACTGAATCTTAAGTGTCACACTCAGAGCTGAATTACGACATTACTATGTGCCGTAAACGGAATTTTAGGTGACGTCATTTCTGTGTCCATAGAAATGACCAATCACGGAAGGGAATCCGTTGTCTAAGAATAAAGAAATATCTTGGAAATATTTAAGTGGACAATGGGAGTGTATATTTTGACAATAAACTACAAAATAATACAAAACAAACTAGTCCCCGCCGGCACTCACGCTACCGCTCCCTCTCTTCTCTTCTCTCGCCCACACCCTCACTGACGTCACTCACCTCACGGCCACACACATACGCTACTCTCATAACATTTTCTTTCCAATTCATTAATTAGGCAACTAATTTGAAACTGGTGTGGGTGGCTCTATATATACTAGCCCACTGCAGCCACATGCAGGAATCAACAAGGAATCGAAAAGTATTAAATCTGTGACAAAAATAATATCCGCTCTGTCTAAACGATACAGTTTGATCAGCTGCTCGTCATCAAAAAAAAAAAAACATTGTTCCGTTCCCTGAACGTTCGCGCACGTCTCTCTCGCCTCAGTGCCATCCCCTGCTGGCAACTCCTAACCACTTAAGACACCTCTGAAGGTCTCTTAAATATCGTGGAGAGTAGGAGTGATTCTTAGACTTAAGAACGTTGATAAAAAGCTTTTATTCTTAAGTTTGAGAGTAGGACTAGATTTCGCAAATTCTCAGGACTTAAGTGTAAAATGGCACTCTAAGAAGCTTGATAAGTACGGCCCCAGAAAGCTAAGATAAGAACAAGCTTAAAAAGTAGATGTGTTTCTGTCAGGGGGGTTCAACTTTGGAACAGCTTGGATAATTCCTTAAAATGTTCCAGTTCTATTCACACATTTAAAAAACACTTTAAGACTAATGTCTTGAAAACATATATCACTCTTGAATCAACACAGTAGTTAATACTAGGATCAATGTTAATTCAAATACTAAATGTGGGTTGTAAATAATAATGGAAGTACAATTATTTGTATATAGTATATACATTGGTACAAAGGTTTAACATGTCTACAAGGATATTTCACATGCCTTTACTGTGTATATAATTGAACTGTGTTTATGTTATGTATAATGTGTATTTATAATATGTTGTACAAAGGACATTTAATAATTTTCGGAAGTTTATTTTGTACTCGACATTGTTTATAGGGTTAGGCGCAATAAGTGTTCAACTTCAGCCTAAACCCTTTCGGTCTGCAACATTTTCATTTTCAATTTATGAATGTACAACTGTTTGTTTATTTTGTTGACGATTGACCGAAGAATAATAAACTTGAACTTGAAAGGGATGCAAATGACCCTTGGCCACACTTTGGACATCTCTGCTATAAGCTATTCTACAAGCAATGTGTTAGTAGTTTGTGTCTGTGCAGATATACCAAAGACTATAAAAATGGGAGCCATAATCTCCCTGCTTGGCACTCAGCAACAAAGGGTTGGAGTTGGGGGTTAAATCACCAAAATGATTCCCGGGCGCGGCGCCGCTGCTGCCCACTGCTCCCCAAGGGGATGGGTCAAATGCAGAGGACAAATTTCACCACATCTAGTGTGTGTGTGACAATCATTGGTACTTTAATCTTAATATTAGTTTTTCTTACCATTTCCGTCGCCCTGGAGACATGGGTCCTGGATTTAGTCGCGGTTCTGTAACTATTATCTGGACTGGTAAATCTCCTGGAATGGGCAAAGCACAGCCAAAGCCAAGTTTTATCTTGCTGCGTCACATGATCGTTCAATATAGTTCCAAACATGGCACTCAACAAATATAAATTAAGTACAATTAAAGTAAATCAAACCCAACAAAAAGCTAAAAAAAAAAAAGGACACAGTGTCTACAATGAAAATATGAAGTAAGACACTCACTTTGTGTATTGAGTGAGCGGCTGCCATCGTGGAACTGGTGGGGTGTGGCACCGCCCGGAGGGGCTTGGATTTGAGGAGCGGAGTAGCTCAGAGGGGTGGAGTGGCCGGGCATATTCTGCGAGCTGAGTGCGGGGCTGCTGATTAAGGTTGTTTCCGAGATGGAGGAGCAAACCATGCTGCTCCCTGAAGTCATGCTCAATACCCGCTGTCTCGCCAGGTTTTCCAATCCAACACGGGAACGTGCTGTGGGAGGATCATTGGTGTTTAAGCTCCGCCTTCTCCTGAACTGCTGCACACGACAGGCTGAAAAGGAGTCAAAAACATGCGCTCCTGATGTCTGGTAAAAACACCACTTGGTGGCACTGTTGTTGAACGCCAAAGTTTGACCAGTCAGATTAACTTGAAATTTCTCACACTGCTCAATGCAAAACCCCTGCGGATGCTTGGTGGAATTACAGCACCATATGGTGCACGCGTTTCAGCATCAAACATCTCTGCAGGGACACGGGTGGTACCCAGCAACACATTTCTCATGAGTCATCCACCTAAGGCAGGGGTCAACAACGCGGTGCCCGCGGGCACCAGGTAGCCCGTAAGGACCAGATGAGTAGCCCGCTGGCCTGTTCTAAAAATAGCTCAAATAGCAGCACTTACCAGTGAGCTGCCTCTATTTTTAAATTGTATTTATTTACTAGCAAGCTGGTCTCGCTTTGCCCGACATTTTTAATTCTAAGAGAGACAAAACTCAAATAGAATTTGAAAATCCAAGAAAATATTTTAAAGACTTGGACTTCACTTGCTTAAATAAATTCATAAATTGTTTTACTTTGCTTTTAATAACTTTCAGAAGGACAATTTTAGAGAAAAAATACAACCTTTAAAATGGTTTTAGGATTTTTAAACACATATACCTTTTTAACTTTTAAATTCCTTCCTCTTCTTTCCTGACAATTTAAATCAATGTTCAAGTAAATTTATTTTTTCTATTGTAAAGAATAATAAATACATTTTAATTTAATTCTTCATTTTAGCTTCTGTTTTTTCGACGGAGAACATTTGTGAAATATCTCTTCAAAATTATTATGATGAAAATTCAAAAAAAATATTCTGGCAAATCTAGAAAATCTGTAGAATCAAATTTAAATCTTATTTCAAAGTCTTTTGAATTTCTTTTAAAATTTTTGTTCTGGAAAATCTAGAAGAAATAATGATTTTTCTTTGTTAGAAATATAGCTTGGTCCAATTTGTTATATATTCTAAAAAAGTGCAGATTGTATTTTAACCTATTTAAAACATGTCATCAAAATTCTAAAATTAATCTTAATCAGGAAAAATGACTAATGATGTTCCATAAATTCTTTTTTTAATTTTTTCAAAAAGATTCGAATTAGCTAGTTTTTCTCTTCTTTTTTTCGGTTGAATTTTGAATTTTAAATAGTCGAAATTGGAGATAAACTATGTTTCAAAATTTAATTGTCATTTTTTTTCGTGTTTTATCCTCTTTTAAACGGTTCAATTAAGTGTAAATATCCTTAATTATTAATAATAACATAGAGTTAAAGGTAAATTGAGCAAATTGGCTATTTCTGGCAATTTATTTAAGTGTGTATCAAACTGGTAGCCCTTCGCATTAATCAGTACCCAAGAAGTAGCTCTTGGTTTCAAAAAGGTTGGTGACCCCTGGTCTATGGCCTCACCAATGTGGAGATGTGTTATTGACGAGGCAGGGGTTGAAGATGAAGTTCTTTAAAAAGTTGGCCTCTTCGATTGTCGCGGTAAAGATAGCAGCAAGATTAGTCGCCGTGTTGTTGTTGACATTGTTCACCCTTCACCCGGAAACACAAGTCCCGCTTGGTGACTACGGTATCTTGATCAATCGCCACATCATAATAGTAGAAAATAAAAGCAATACTGCCCTCTAGTACATATGAGACACAAGTAAGACTTCATTTGCGCCAAAAATATTTAGAATATACTGAAAATAAATTTAACACATGAATAAAATGATGTGGCGCGCCACTTAAATTAACGCGGCATAACACATAAAATGATGCGGCATAACACAAAATGATGTGCCGCACCACTTAAATAATGCGGCATTACACATAAAACGATGCGGCAGGCTACATAAAATGACGTGGCGGGCTACGTTAAATAATGTGCCACACCACATAAAATGACGTGGCGAGCAAGATGAATGAATACGACATAACACAAACTGTATAATGATGTGGCGTGCCACTTAAATTGATGTGGCATAACACATAAAATGATGCGGCATAACACAAAATGATGTGCCGCACCACTTAAATAATGCGGCATTACACATAAAACGATGCGGCAGGCTACATAAAATGACGTGGCGGGCTACGTTAAATAATGTGCCACACCACATAAAATGACGTGGCGAGCAAGATGAATGAATACGACATAACACAAACTGTATAATGATGTGGCGTGCCACTTAAATTGATGTGGCATAACACATAAAATGAGACAGCAGGCTACATAAAATGACATGCCAGGCCACATTAAATAACGCGGCATACCAAATAAAAGGACGTAGCGAGCAACATGACTTAATGCGGCATACCACATAAAATGATGTGGCACGTCACTTAAATTAACGCGGAATAACACATAAAATAATGCGGCAGGCCACATAAAGTTATGCAGCGGGCCATGTAAAATGATGCTGCGGCCACGTAAAATAACGCAGCAACACCACATGAATCACTTTAAATCATGTGGCGGGCCAGAGCACCTGTGGCATATCCATACGGTTTCCAGGCCTGTGACTTACCCCTCTGACTGGCTGATATAGCTGGAGAAGTCTGCATGGACCTGGGATGACAAACACAACAACATCAGTGGAATAAAGGTTTCAGTAAAAGTGCCCACTGTGCTTTATATGGATTACTTGATTTGTTTGAGTGTGAAATCCAGCTTTTTCCACAGTGACGTCATCACGGCAGGTACTTCGCTGCAAGTCTCTATTGGAAAGATGCAGGAACCACCACACATTGTTGATGTTAGGAATAGTAGATGTAGTAATCAGGGATGTAACGATATTGGAAATCCTCACAATAATGTTATGACATGTGACGGTCAATGAGAAGTGGGAATACACCCGCCTGTGTAGTTATTTTTCCCTGGCCCTATTGAGTGAGCCGGTCTGAGGCGTAAACCACATTCCCCATAATCCCCTGCACAGCGCAGCTCAGAGAAACACAGTGGAAAGCTTAAGCCAGTGGATCCTCCAGCAACGTTGAAATCGGACGTTTGGACGCATTTTGGCTTCGCACTCAAGGAAAATAAAAAGAGGAGAAAATGTGACGGACACGCAAAATACAGTTTGCGGATCTTGCCAGACTACAGTCAAGTTTTCCTCATGACAGCACAAGAGGTGTGTCACATGGTCCAAGGCCTGCAGACGTTTTCAGTGACGGACAGTGAGGGATGCTAAAAGATTGGTGAACAAACTTAAACCAAGGTACAAACATTTCAATTGTTGTTATACAGTCACTTGAAAGATACTAAAGTGAAAAATATTGTTCGTATTCTTGCTGAACCACATGTTTGTATCTTGTCAGTTAAATGTTAAAAGATAGAAAGGTATTTATTATTTTTTGTTATTGTTTACAGTTGTTAAGCCAAATGTTTACAATGTCAGTTTAAAGCAGTGCTTTTCTATCACTTTCTGGTACGCCCCCCCCCCCCATGAAGAAGATAACATTTTACGTCCCCGTTTCCGCCTTGACTATAGAGCCATTTGCAGATAAAATTGTTGTAAGTACACCTCTGCATACATTTGTGTCCTTATTGCGAGAGAAAACAACAAATGAAAGAAATACAGATCAACACACAGTTACACACAGTCAAACTGGTTTTTAAATGCTTGTATAACTCTGCTCCCCAATTGCTCTGCAAGGCAATTACAAGACTGCAAAGTGGTAGCAGATCTACCACCCGAGCAGTGTCAAAAGGCAACTGTTGTGTTCCATTCCGTAGAACATCTTTTGCCCAGACTGCCTTTTCAATAAAAGGACCACAACTATGGAACTCTTTACCGGACACTTTGAAAAGTATACCTGCACTTGTCACTTTCAAAAAACAAACAAAATTATGGCTAGTTGAGCAACAATGGTGTTCCCATGTTTAGTTTTTACTCATTTTTACTAATTGTTTTTTATCTAGTCTGCACTTTGTCTGTGTTCATTATTATTATTATTGGCTTTTATCTAGTCTGCACTTTGTCTGTGTTATTACTATTATCATTATTATCAACTCATTCTATTTTTTATTTTCCTATTTTAATGATGTTGGATCTGTGTTGTTGTTGTTGTTGGGGACAAGTGTTGTAAATTAGCTTTGGCTACAAACACTGTGATGCATGCATCGGATAACTGTTTCAGATGTCTATGTTTTTGTATCTGTCCCTATTTCAAATAAACCTCTATAATAATAATAATAATAATAATAACCTACAACAAAGAATAACCTACAAAAAATATACATAAACAATTTGTGCTGACTTTTATCATAAATCAAAATGAGGACGCCAGGATTAATGGCTGCAATGAGCACATTTGGTAGTGCACAGCTTTTCAAAGCGGGGTTTGAAGCTTGATACTGATAAAGCATGTTCAACAAGGTCACACGCGCCCCCCCACTTTTTGAGAAGGACTGGTTTAAAGACACTCAACTGAAAGTTTTTTATGTCTCCATGTTACTTGCAACACTGTTCTTTACAGTTTAAAAATGCCTCTTGGTAGTAATAAACGTGATGTGACATTTGAGCATTACAATACAGTCTATTGGAGTAAGCGTCGCTCTGGTTAGTCGACAAATTGGAAGTTGCTGGCAGTCTTCAAAGTAGCCCAAAGCTGCCACAAATGATTGGAGGATGCGGGAGAACTGTGGACATTCTTGTGATTTGGATAACATCGGACTGTCTGCCCTGCAGGATGAATTTTGAGGACCAGTCATAGACAATTTAGAGTGAAAAGCTCATTTTATTTTCACTCGCATACAAATCATTCTAACTTGGATTGTTTCCCTGGCTTGGAGACTCTCCCGAAAGACACAACAAACTCCCGTCTTGTCTCTCATGGACACACACTTGTTGTTGACGTTGGACTAGCGACCGCACGACATCAAGGCCGCGGAACAGAGACACGCGGCAGGCTTACACACACACGCATCCACAATAAATATACGCCACACACACATACCCCACTGCCTTAGGGGTGATGGACGGATGGGCAGCGTCTGAAGAGCTGCAGCCTGCAACTGTAGCCCCCACTCCCTCCCCTCTGTTGCTAGTCTCGAGATGTACATTGTAATATGTCTATGTGCTTTTCTATGGAGGTTTTTTCCCACTCCAGACTGGGCCCCCTTAGGAGCCCAGTCTAGATTGTATTTTTTTACTCATCCTTCCCCAGTGTTTACCTTTTCCCCTTCTTTTACTGGGCGCCTTGTGGCGACCCATAAGCGTTCCTGTTCTGTAACCCTGTACGATGGTCGTCATGGACAATCCTGCCCACCCACTCCACCAGACAATTGAGGGACGGGGGAGTTCATACTCCAACAGGCTACTTCAGCTTCGTTCCCACAGTGTTCGATTCAAGAACTCCTCCATTCCGCACTCCATCCAGCTGTATAATCACTCGCCATACAGCAATAGATGATGTCTATTATCTGACACCTTCTATGTTAGCTACTTCTCTTTGTTTATAACAGGGGTCACCAACTTTTTTGAAAGCAAGAGCTACTTTTTGGGTAGTGATTAATGCGAAGGGCTACCAGTTTGATACACACTTAAACAAATTGCCAGAAATAGCCAATTTGCTCAATTTACCTTTAACTCTATGTTATTATTAATAATTAATGATATTTACACTTAATTGAACGGTTTAAAAGAGGAGAAAACACGAAAAAAATGACAATTACATTTTGAAACATAGTTTATCTTCAATTTCGACTCTTTAAAATTCAAAATTCAACCGAAAAAAAGAAGAGAAAAACTAGCTAACTCGAATCTTTTTGAAAAAATTTAAAAAATAATTTATGGAACATCATTAGTAATTTTTTCTGATTAAGATTAATTTTAGAATTTTGATGACATGTTTTAAATTGGTTAAAATCCAATCTACACTTTGTTAGAATATATAACAAATTGGACCAAGCTATATTTCTAACAAAGACAAATCATTATTTCTTCTAGATTTTCCAGAACAAAAATTTTCAAAGAAATTCAAAAGACTTTGAAATAAGATTTAAATTTGATTCTACAGATTTTCTGGATTTGCCAGAATAATTTTTTTGAATTTTAATCATAATAAGTTTGAAGAAATATTTCACAAATATTCTTTGTCGAAAAACAGAAGCTAAAATGAAAAATTTAATTACAATTTATTTATTAATCTTTACAATGAAAACAATAAATTTACTTGAACATTGATTTAAATTGTCAGGAAAGAAGAGGAAGGAATTTAAAAGGTAAAAAGGTATATGTGTTTAAAAATCCTAAAATCATTTTTAAGGTTGTATTTTTTCTCTAAAATTGTCTTTCTGAAAGTTATAAGAAGCAAAGTAAAAAAAATTATGAATTTATTTAAACAAAAGAAGACCAAGCCTTTAAAATATTTTCTTGGATTTTCAAATTCTATTTGAGTTTTGTCTCTCTTAGAATTAAAAATGTCGGGCAAAGCGAGACCAGCTTGCTAGTAAATAAATAAAATTTAAAAAATAGAGGCAGCTCACTGGTAAGTGCTGCTATTTGAGCTATTTTTAGAACAGGCCAGTGGGCTACTCATCTGGTCCTTATGGGCTACCTGGTGCCCGCGGGCACCGCGTTGGTGACCCCTGCTTTATAATGTCTATTTTCTGCTGGATTTACTCTCTATTTTATGCTGCAGCTGTTACATATACTGTAATATTGTACATGGTAATTGTTATACAGTATATTGTATACAGTATATGATATAAACATAATATATCAGTATATATCCTATACTGTACATATATTATTTAGATATTATTTATATATGTTATATTTTATATTGCTTTCAGTCTATTCTAAACCTGCATTGTCCTTTCCATCTTTTCCATCTTTTGTAACTGAGCTACTGTGTGGAACAATTTCCCTTGTGGATCATTAAAGTTTGTCTAAGTTTGTCTGTCTAATCTTGAGCTGAAAACAAAGTTTTGTTGTACTTGTGCAATGACAATAAAGACCTACCTACCGTAACGTAAATGACCGCCATAACCACAACACCAGGGGGAGCTCCACTAACCACGTTAAACCCAGATTCCGATCTAACAAAGGTCTTAACTCATTCTCCTTCTATGCCACATCAATATGGAATGCACTCCCAACAGGTGTAAAAGAAAGGGCATCTCTATCCTCCTTCAAAACCGCACTAAAACAACACCTCCAGTCAACCTCAACCCTTGACTAACACCCTCCCCCTTCCACATCCCACCTCCCCGGATTGTAAATAACCAAACGTAAATAATCAAATGTATATACTTGTTCTTATGCTTTCTGAACTCACTATGTTCTCTGCTCGCTGTACATATCCTAGCAAGTCAGACCTACACTGTTTCAATGTCCATTTCTCTGATGATGCAATTGTTGATGACTGAAGTGCTGATATCAACTAAACCCTCCGATTGTAAATACTGTACATAATGTAAATACTTCAATGTATATACTCTGATGATTAACTTGTGGAATGACTGTATTATGCTGATAGTATATATTTGTACCATGAATTGGTTTACGTGGACCCCGACTTAAACAAGTTGAAAAACGTATTCGGGTGTTACCATTTAGTGGTCAATTGTACGGAATATGTACTGTACTGTGCAATCTACTAATAAAAGTTTCAATCAATCAAAACCTACAGTGCGTGTATTTAGCCTTAGCATACGTAGCAATTTATTTTTCCACACCAGGGCATTTTTCCCAGTCATTTTTTTTTTTTTTTACATTACTACAACATTGTACCGTGACAATATCGTACCGTGAGATTTCCACATCGTTACATCCCTGTGAGCAATCATAAACGCTGGTTACCTTTTGTTTTGGCAGCCATATACTCGTTCAGGATGGTTGTTAGACCTTTTCCAAACAAGGACTAGAGGGGAAGCAAAACGACAGACATCATGTCATGTTTAATCGATGATTGATGTTATTTTAGTGCAACTTACGAACACACAAGCAGGCACAGCACCATCTCCCATGCTATGTTCCGCATATTATTAATATTAATTTAGTGCAACTTACGAACACACAAGCAGGCACAGCACCATCTCCCATGCTATGTTCCGCATATTATTAATATTAATTTAGTGCAACTTACGAACACACAAGCAGGCACAGCACCATCCCCCATGCTATGTTCTGCATATTATTAATATTAATTTAGTGCAACTTACGAAGACACAAGCAGGCACAGCACCATCTCCCATGCTATGCTCTGCATATTATTAATGTTAATTTAGTGCAACTTACGAACACACAAGCAGGCACAGCACCATCTCCCATGCTATGTTCTGCATATTATTAATATTAATTTAGTGCAACTTACGAAGACACAAGCAGGCACAGCACCATCTCCCATGCTATGTTCTGCATATTATTAATGTTAATTTAGTGCAACTTACGAACACACAAGCAGGCACAGCACCATCTCCCATGCTATGTTCTGCATATTATTAATATTAATTTAGTGCAACTTACGAACACACAAGCAGGCACAGCACCATCTCCCATGCTATGTTCTGCATATTATTAATATTAATTTAGTGCAACTTACGAAGACACAAGCAGGCACAGCACCATCTCCCATGCTATGTTCTGCATATTCCTGCAGGTTTGGGCTCTCCTGGATAAACGCCAGGCTTGTGTCGGACAGACCTTCCTCCTGGAGGTAGCCTGGTGACGGAGAATGTTGGAAATATCAGCAGCTGACTATGAGGTGGAACAAAATAACCTTTAAATAATCTACATAATATCGATCAATGGCCGACTGTTTATGATTGTGTTGGCTAATGCTAATGCTAGGCTACATGATATCAACACTCACCCAGAACTAGACGGGCGACGTCTGAAGGAAGCAACATGACTGTCAACTGCTGGCTTTAAACTAAGTAAACCACCACCAATCGTCCAGCTACATATTCTCGGACAAAAACGCTTTATAATGTCAAACTACAAGCGCTCGGTTGTATTGTTATGAAGGCGTCGTTTTCAAAAGGCGGGGAACTCTACGCAACAAGCACATTTGACCCGGAAGTACATACTTATGCCGAACAGCACTCTGGGTATTGTAGTTCATTTGACTGGAGTTCAATTTGGCAACAAAATGTTGCTTAAGTATTTTTTTTGTTTGTTTGTTTTTATTTATTTATTTATTTATTTCATAAACCTTTATTTGTAAATTGCAACATTTACAAACAATTGAGAGATAATAATCACAATAAGTACAAAAACAGTACAAAAACAGTACAAAAACAGTACAAAACAGCGCCAGGGGTTTAAAATTCAAAGTAACTAAAATAGAATGCAAAATATATATATATATATATATATATATATATATATATATATATATATATATATGTATAACGAACAAAGTGCAAAGATAATTTGCTGTGTTCCAAATAATTTAAATTTGGAACACAGCATCATCGTTTTCACAGCTTTTTGGTTGTTAGAGGTAGAGAGTGTTTTAACATAGAGTTCTAATTCTTTTTTAAAGCCACAAAAAACAGGTCGGGTATTGAGAAACTTAAAGGGAGTTTTTACCATGAATTGATTTATCTAAGTTGAAAAACTTATTCGGATGTTACCATTTAGTGGTCAATTGTACGGAATATGTACTGAACTGTGCATTCTACTAATAAAAGTTCAATTAATAAATCAAGTTCAACTCAGCAACAAAATGTTGCTCACGTTTCTTTTTTTCTTTTTTCTTTTTCTTTTTTCTTATTATTTTTTTCTTTTTTCTTTTATAAACCTTTATTTATAAACTGCAACATTTACAAACAATTGAGAAATAATAATCAAAATAAGTACAAAATAAGTACAAAAACAGTACAAAACAGCACCAGGGGGTTGTAAATTCAAAGTAACTCAAATACAATGCAATATATATATATATATATATATATATATATATATATATATATATATATATATATATATATATATATATATATATATATATATATATATATATATATATATATATATACATATATATAGACTTAGACTTAGACAAACTTTAATGATCCACAAGGGAAATTATTATATATATATATATATATATATATATATATATATATATATATATATATATATATATATATATATATATATATATATATATACATACATATATATATATATATATATATATATATATATATATATATATATATATATATATATATATATATATATATATATATATATATATATATAGACTTAGACTTAGACAAACTTTAATGATCCACAAGGGAAATTATTCTATATATATATATATATATATATATATATATATATATATATATATATATATATATATATATATATATATATATATATATATATATATATGTATGTGTGGGGAAAAAATCGCAAGACTATTTCATCTCTACAGACCTGTTTCATGAGGGGTTTCCTCAATCATCAGGAGATGATTGAGGGAAAAATATGTACTGAACTGTGCATTCTACTGATAAAAGTTCAATTAATCAATCAAGTTCAACTCAGCAACAAAATGTTGCTCACGTTTCTTTTTTTCTTTTTTCTTTTTCTTTTTTCTTATTATTTTTTTCTTTTTTATTTTATAAACCTTTATTTATAAACTGCAACATTTACAAACAATTGAGAAATAATAATCAAAATAAGTACAAAATAAGTACAAAATAAGTACAAAATAAGTACAAAAACAGTACAAAACAGCACCAGGGGGTTGTAAATTCAAAGTAACTCAAATAGAATGCAATATATATATATATATATATATATATATATATATATATATATATATATATATATATATATATATATATATATATATATATATATATATATATATATATATAGACTTAGACTTAGACAAACTTTAATGATCCACAAGGGAAATTATTATATATATATATATATATATATATATATATATATATATATATATATATATATATATATATATATATATATATATATATATATATATATATATATATATATATATATATATATATATATATATATGTGTGTGTCTTAATTAGATTATCCACAAAAAAAAATAGTGCTCGATACCGTGGTAGAGCGTAATATATCCCACACACATATATATATATATATATATATATATATATATATATATATATATATATATATATATATATATATATATATAATATAAATATATATATATATATATATATAAATATATATATATATATATATATATATATATATATATATATATATATATATATATATATATATATATATATATATATATATATATATATATATATATATATATATATATATATATATATATATATATATATATATATATATGTGTGTGTGGGGAAAAAATCACAAGACTATTTCATCTCTACAGGCCTGTTTCATTAGGGGTTTCCTCAATCATCAGGAGATGATTGAGGGAAAAATAAATAAATAAATAAAAATAATCTCCTGATGATTGAGGAAACCCCTCATGAAACAGGCCTGTAGAGATGAAATAGTCTTGTGATTTTTTCCCCACACATACATATTACGCTCTACCACGGTATCGAGCACTATTTTTTTGGATAATCTAATTAAGACATATATATATATATATATATATATATATATATATATATATATATATATATAAAACAAACAAAGTGCAAAGCCATAGGCTCACTCAATTTCAGTAAATAATTTTAAATTTGGAACACAGCATCATCGTTTTCACAGCTTTTTGGTTGTTAGAGGTAGAGAGGCACTGCAGGCTCCAGTCCAGACAGAGATGCAGTTGTTCTCTATAGTGCCTCTGTAGAATGTGCTGAGAACGGGGGGAGGGAGCTGTGCTCTTTTCATCCCACGCAAACAGTGCATGCGCTGCTGAGCTCTTTTTACAAGAGCTCTGGTGTGTAGGGACCAGGTCATATTGTCAGTAACTAAAACAAAAAAAGTATCATCTGACCCCAACATACATATCAATGGAGAAAGAATAAATTGTCAGCCAATATAAATATCCATCCATTTTCTACAGCTTGTCCCTTTCTGGGTCACGGAGGGGTCGCTGGAGCCTATCTCAGCTGCATTCGGGCAGTAGGCGGGGTACACCCTGGACTAGTCGCCACCTCAGATTCAGAGCTTTCCTTTAAAGCCCATATTGGCAAATTGTGTAAAATAATCAAGTTTCATCTCGCAAATTTTCGTTCAATTCGAAATGAAATGTCAACTGAAGCTGCAAAATTGTATTTGCATTCGATGATTTTCGGCCACTTCAACTATTGTCTTACCAGCTGGTCTCAGGCTGGTCAGAGTTCAACAAAACCATTGGACATCTTGTACAAACAAGCAATTAAAGTTATGGATAAAAAAACCTTGACACTATCATCACTGTGCCATTCTAGCAAAATACAGTATTTTAAAGTGGGCCAGCCTTCACACATTTGCAGACTTAAAAGTAAAGTACTGCATGAATTGGCTCCAGATCCTCTGGCAGGGTTCATCAGCCAAAGAAAGAGCCGTGAGCGTGTCACTCCACGCTCTGTCAGAGGTGACCGTTATATTCCTCTGCACTTTCAGTAAGTGGGCCTGGTCAGCAAGGAGTGCAAATGTGTGGAAGTCAGTACCTGAGGAGGTTAAACTGCTCACAACTAGGGATGTCCGATAATGTCTTTTTGCCGATATTCCGATATTGTCCAACTCTTTAATTACCGATACCGATATCAACCGATACCGATATAAAAAGTCATGGAATTAACACATTATTATGCCTAATTTGGACAACCAGGTATGGTGAAGATAAGGTACTTTTTAAAAAAATTAGTAAAATAAGATAAATAAATTAAAAACATTTTCTTGAATAAAGAATAAAGTAAAACAATATAAAAACAGTTACATTGAAACTAGTAATGAATGAAAATGAGTCAAATGAAGTGTTAAAGGTTAGTATTATTAGTGGAGCAGCAGCACGCACAATCATGTGTGCTTACGGACTGTATCCCTTGCAGACTGTATTGATATATATTGATATATAATGTAGGAAGCAGAATATTAATAACAGAAAGAAACAACCCTTTTGTGTGAATGAGTGTAAATGGGGGAGGGAGTTTTTTTGGCTTGGTGCACTAATTGTAAGTGTATCTTGTGTTTTTTATGTGGATTTAATTAAAAATTAAAAATAAAAAAATATTTTTTTATTTTCTTGTGCGGCCCGGTACCAATCGATCCGCGGCCCGGTGGTTGGGGACCACTGCTACAGAAGAAATCACATTATTATGCTCCAGGCAAAACATATTCGACATAAATGTTGATTTATGAAAGTAAGGCCTACATTTTCTAATGGGCTAAATGGTTTACAATTATCAATCAAATCTTGGGGAATGATTAAGAGTACAAAAGCCCTTAAATGTATATCTTTGTTTAAATACATTTTAAAGTGATTTATTTATTTATTTTTAATATATATATTTTGTATTATTATTATTTATTAATATTTAATACTCTATCTGTATTTGCTTTTGTTTTCTTTATCCGATATTCCGATATTGTCCAACTCTTTAATTACCGATACCGATATCAACCGATACTGATATCAACCGATATATGCAATCGTGGAATTAACACATTATTATGCCTAATTTGGACAACCAGGTATGGTGAAGATAAGGTACTTTTTACAAAAATGAGTAAAATAAGATAAATAAATTAAAAACATTTTCTTGAATAAAAAAGAAAGTACAACAATATAAAAACAGTTACATAGAAACTAGTAATGAATGAAAATTAGTAAAATTAACTGTTAAAGGTTAGTACTATTAGTGGAGCAGCAGCACGCACAATCATGTGTGCTTACGGACTGTATCCCTTGCAGACTGTATTGATATATATTGATATATAATGTAGGAAGCAGAATATTAATAACAGAAAGAAACAACCCTTTTGTGTGAATGAGTGTAAATGGGGGAGGGAGGTTTTTTGGGTTGGTGCACTAATTGTAAGTGTATCTTGTGTTTTTTATGTTGATTTAATAAAAAAATAAAAAAACCCAAAAAAAACCCGATACCGATAATAAAAAACCGATACCGATAATTTCCGATATTACATTTTAAAGCATATATCGGGCGTCTCTAGTTTTTCTTTCCTTGTTGTTGAAAGTGCCTTGACTGTTGAGTGAATTATAAATGCATGTTTGTTGGTTGTTCAATAAAAAAGAAAAACTTTAAAAAAAAAAAAACTTGGATAAAATAAATAAGAAAAAAAACGTTTCAAATTTATAAGTGTGATTCTCTGAAAAATAACAATATTATCCAGAATGTTTGGGTTACTCTTAACTTTTGTAATGTTTATTCATGTCGTCACACAATAACCCGGAAGTGACGCTGCATTCGCCTGTGGCTCCCGAGGCGGGAATTTCCTGTTTCGTTTCTCTGCGTCGACGCGTGACCAAATGGCCAAGTAGCACATCAGCTAACATGTGCAACTTCATGTGAGAGCAAATGGCCAAGTAGCACATCAGCTAACATGTGCAACTTCCTGCGAGACGACTCATTCAAAGTTGTCACTTCATCGCGCGAAGGTAAGCCAAGAAGCACTACTTTAGCATGCGTGTTGCTACACCGGGTAAGGCCTAACATTGTTTATACTCTTGTTTATATAACTACCATTGTTTATACTCTTGTTTATATAACTACCATTGTTTATACTCTTGTTTATATAACTACCAGATGAGTTAACTAACCGGTCATTTAGTAGTTGACTGACAATGATGTCATTTCCGGTATGACCATTGCCTATATTATTATTATTAGCCTTTATTTAACCAGGTAAAATCCCATTGAGATCAAAGATCTATATGTGCAGTCATGTGTGCATTATACCTGCAGGTGACATAAACAAACATACTGTACATGTTTACAGCATCGTCCAACTTGGAGGCACTATGAGTCTGGCTCTTCATGATCTGTTGGTGTGCTGCAGGGGTCTGGAGAATGACAAAGTTACAGAGAGGAAGGTAAATAGACGTGCTCATCATCATACTGTAGGATGAGCTGCATTCATTGTATGGCTACTTATGATCTAGTGCAGGGGTCACCAACGCGGTGCCCGCGGGCACCAGCTAGCCCGTAAGGACCAGATGAGTAGCCCGCTGGCCTGTTCTAAAAATAGCTCAAATAGCAGCACTTACCAGTGAGCTGCCTCTATTTGTTGAATTTCATTTATTTACTAGCAAGCTGGTCTCGCTTTGCTTGACATTTTTGATTCTAAGAGAGACAAAACTCAAATAGAATTTGAAAATCCAAGAAAATATTTTAAAGACTTGGTCTTCACTTGTTTAAATAAATTCCTTAATTGTTTTACTTTGCTTCTTATAACTTTCAGAAAGACAATTTTAGAGAAAAAATACAATCTTAAAAATTATTTTAGGATTTTTAAACACATATACCTTTTAAATTCCTTCCTCTTCTTTCCTGACAATTTAAATCAATGTTCAAGTAAAAAAAAATGTTATTATTGTAAAGAATAATAAATACATTTTAATTAAATTCTTCATTTTAGCTTCTGTTTTTTCGACGAAGAATATTTGTGAAATATTTCTTCAAACTTATTATGATTAAAATTTAAAAAAATTATTCTGGCAAATCTAGAAAATCTGTAGAATCAAATTTAAATCTTATTTCAAAGTCTTTTGAATTTCTTTTAAAATTTTTGTTCTGGAAAATCTAGAAGAAATAATGATTTGTCTTTGTTAGAAATATAGCTTGGTCCAATTTGTTATATATTCTAACAAAGTGTAGATTGGATTTTAACCTATTTAAAACATGTCATCAAAATTCTAAAATTAATCTTAATCAGGAAAAATTACTAATGATGTTCCATAAATTATTTTTTGAAGTTTTTCTCTTCTTTTTTCGGTTGAATTTTGAATTTTAAAGAGTCGAAATTGAAGATAAACTATGTTTCAAAATTTAATTGTAATTTTTTTCATGTTTTCTCCTCTTTTAAACCGTTCAATTAAGTGTAAATATCATTAATTATTAATAATAACATAGAGTTAAAGGTAAATTGAGCAAATTGGCTATTTCTGGCCATTTATTGAAGTGTGTATCAAACTGGTAGCCCTTCGCATTAATCACTACCCAAGAAGTAGCTCTTGCTTTCAAAAAAGTTGGTGACCCCTGATCTAGTGACAACACCAATCATGCAATATTTTCCCCCAAAAAATATTTCAAAGTGGAGCGTTTGCTGTGAAATAATTGGAGCCTTCCATAGGCCAATAATTCATAACAACATTGACTTTGATTCATTATTATTTTTGAGCAATGACCGTTGAATCCCACTAAAATTCTTGGGGATCCAAAAAGGTCCCACTTATCAACTTGTGAACAATAAGACATACTTTTTTAATACACTTTCAACACTTAAGTCTCTAACTTCAGAACTATTTGTCAATTTTATGTTTTTATTTTATGTTTTTGTTTGTTTTATGCCGTTTTTATATCAAAGAAAACTTTGTTTTTATGCCAAACACAAAATATGCAATATTTTCCCCAAAAAAATATTTCAAAGTGGAACATTTTTGCTGTGAAATAATTGGAGCCTTCCATAGGTCAATAATTCATAACAACATTGACTTTGATTCATTATATTTTTCCCGGCAATGACAGGTTTAAGGAGAAGAAAAACAACCTCCATGGTAGTTTTGTGTTTTTCTTGTTTGCTTTATTCCACTTTTTAATGTTTTTTTCCCAAATAGTATTTTTAGAATGTGCCATTCAAAAATAAGCTGCGGGATGCAGATGGCCACACTTTGGACATCTCTGCTGTAAGCTATTCTACAAGCAATGTGTTAGTAGTTTTTATTTATTTAAAACATTTTTTTTTATTAAATCAACATAAAAAACACAAGATACACTTACAATTAGTGCACCAACCCAAAAAACCTCCCTCCCCCATTTACACTCATTCACACAAAAGGGTTGTTTCTTTCTGTTATTGATATTCTGCTTCCTACATTATATATCAATATATATCAATACAGTCTGCAAGGGATACAGTCCGTAAGCACACATGATTGTGCGTGCTGCTGCTCCACTAATAGTACTAACATTTAACACTTCATTTTAGTCATTTTCATTAATTACTATTTTTAATGTAAATGTTTTTATACTTAACTTTCTTTTTTATTCAAGAAAATGTTTTTTAAATTTATTTATCTTATTTTATTAATTTAAAAAAAAAAAGACCTTATCTTCACCAGACCAGGTTGTCAATGAAATTAATAATAATAATAATAATGGATTAGATTTTATATAGCGCTTTTCAAGGCTCTCAAAGCACTTCACAGAGAAGTGAGAACCCATCATTCATTTTTACAACTCATTCATTCATCATTCATTCACTGGTGTGAGCGGCACCGGGGGCAAAGGTGAAGGCAGCGGCAGCGATGGTAAGAGGCGGGGAGCGAACCTGCAACCCTCAGGTCTCTGGCACGGCCGCTCTACCCACTACGCCATACCGCCCCCAAATTAGATTGTTCAATGGGTTCTTAAAACCAGGTCCAGTCCAGACTACACTACCGTTCAAAAGTTTGGGGTCACATTAAAATGTCCTTATTTTTGAAGGAAAAGCACTGTACTTTTCAATGAAGATAACTTTAAACTAGTCTTAACTTGAAAGAAATACACTCTATACATTGCTAATGTGGTAAATGACTATTCTAGCTGCAAATGTCTGGTTTTTGGTGCAATATCTACATAGGCCCATTTCCAGCAACTATCACTCCAGTGTTCTAATGGTACAATGTGTTTGCTCATTGGCTCAGAAGGCTAATTGATGGTTAGAAAACCCTTGTGCAATCATGTTCACACATCTGAAAACACTTTAGCTCGTTACAGAAGCTACAAAACTGACCTTCCTTTGAGCAGATTGAGTTTCTGGAGCATCACATTTGTGGGGTCAATTAAACGCTCAAAATGGCCAGAAAAAGAGAACTTTCATCTGAAACTCCACAGTCTATTCTTCTTCTTAGAAATTAAGGCTATTCCACAAAATTGTTTGGGTGACCCCAAACTTTTGAACGGTAGTGTATGTCCAGGTCGGGCTCAGCAACACACACCTTCATTTATGTACACTCAAATTAGGAAACACCACAACCGATTGCATATAATCTATAAAGAAAATTACATTTTCAAAATAAGCATTTGAGGACTTCCCATCTTTTTTTATGTTTTTTGGCATCATTATTGGTTTCAACCATATAACTTTCTGAAGTAAAAAAAATACTGAATAAATGTTTTAAAGAAAGTAATACTAATTGAATATATGTTTTCCTCCCTTAAAAATAAACCTTTTACAGAGTACTATAATTAAATTGACTAAATCATGACTGTCAATGAACTCTCCTAAAATAACAGAAATCACATCAAGCTTCATAAACAAACCAATCCTTAAACACATTTTTTCAACTTCCACCCAAAACGAAGACACAATATGACAATACCAAAACAAATGCAGGGTGGACAACAAAATCGGCAATCATCTGACTCTGTCACATTCCATAGTTTTAACATTTTTCACGTGGGAAAGAAGTTAAAAATCATTTTAATTTGAAAATAACGATTTTGCTTATCCATAGTAGTTTTGTAGATTCATTTGAATATTGCATCCCATGGCAACGGGCAGTCAAAAAAGTCCTCCCATTTTCCATATGTGTTATATGGGGCAGCCTTCAGAGATTTCTATATTCAATAAAAATTGTCACAATGTGTTAGTAGTTTGTGTCTGTGCAGATATCAGTTTTTCTTACCATTTCCGTCGCCCTGGAGACATGGGTCCTGGATTTAGTCGCGGTTCTGTAACTATTATCTGGACTGGTAAATCTCCTGGAATGGGCAAAGCTCAGTCAAAGCCAAGTTTTATCTTGCTGCGTCATACGATCGTTCAATATAGTTCCAAACATGGCACTCAACAAATATAAATTCAGTACAATAAAAGTAAATCAACCCCAACAAAAAGCTAAGAAAAAAGGACACTGTGTCTACAATGAAAATATGAAGTAAGAAACTCACTTTGTGTATTGAGTAGGGCTGCAACAACTAATCGATTAAATCGATTAAAATCGATTATTAAAATAGTTGCCGATTCATTTAGTCATCGATTCGTTGGATCTATGCCAGGGGTCACCAACCTTTTTGAAAGCAAGAGCTACTTCTTGGGTAGTGATTAATGCGAAGGGCTACCAGTTTGATACACACTTAAATAAATTGCCAGAAATAGCCAATTTGCTCAATTTACCTTTAACTCTATGTTATTATTAATAATTAATGATATTTACACTTAATTGAACGGTTTAAAAGAGGAGAAAACACGAAAAAAATTACAATTCAATTTTGAAACATAGTTTATCTTCAATTTCGACTCTTTAAAATTCAAAATTCAACCGAAAAAAAGAAGAGAAAAACTTTAAAAAATAATTTATGGAACATCATTAGTAATTTTTCCTGATTAAGATTAATTTTAGAATTTTGATGACATGTTTTAAATAGGTTAAAATCCAATCTGCACTTTGTTACAATATATAACAAATTGGACCAAGCTATATTTCTAACAAAGACAAATCATTATTTCTTCCAGATTTTCCAGAACAAAAATGTTAAAAGAAATTCAAAAGACTTTGAAATAAGATTTAAGTTTGATTTTACAGATTTTCTAGATTTGCCAGAATAATTTTTTTTAATTTTAATCATAATAAGTTTGAAGAAATATTTCACAAATATTCTTCGTCGAAAAAACAGAAGCTAAAATTAAGAATTAAATTAAAATGTATTTATTATTCTTTACAATAAAAAAAAATAAAATTACTTGAACATTGATTAAAATTGTCAGGAAAGAAGAGGAAGGAATTTAAAAGGTAAAAAGGTATATGTGTTTAAAAATCCTAAAATCATTTTTAAGGTTGTATTTTTTCTCTAAAATTGTCTTTCTGAAAGTTATAAGAAGCAAAGTAAAAAAAATAATGAATTTATTTAAACAAGTGAAGACCAAGTCTTTAAAATATTTTCTTGGATTTTCAAATTCTATTTTGAGTTTTGTCTCTCTTAGAATTAAAAATGTCGGGCAAAGCGAGACCAGCTTGCTAGTAAAAAAATACAATTTAAAAAATAGAGGCAGCTCACTGGTAAGTGCTGCTATTTGAGCTATTTTTAGAACAGGCCGGCGGGCTACTCATCTGGTCCTTACGGGCTACCTGGTGCCCGCGGGCACCGTGTTGGTGACCCCTGATCTATGCTATGCGCATGCGCAGAGGTTTTTTTGTTTTTGTTTTTTAATACTTTTTTTTAAATTTATTTATTTATTTATTTTAAAAATAAACCTTTATTTATAAACTGCAACATTTACAAACAGCTGAGAAACAATCAAAATAAGTATGGTGCCAGTATGCTGGTTTTTTTTCAATAAATTACTGGATAGGATAGAAATGTAGTTTGTCTCTTTTATCCGATTAATAATCGATTAATCTAAGTAATATTCGACAGATTAATCGATTATCAAATGAATCGTTAGTTGCAGCCCTAGTATTGAGTGAGATGTTCTGATGTGTTCATTGTGTGTGATGCCTGCAGAGAGAAGCCGAGCGCTTCAGACAACTCATACGCACTCCAGAGGTGGTGCAAGAGCTCGATCGCACCTCAGCACCTAAGACGAAAGGCTCCAAGCAACTCACCTGGGACGCCGTTTTCAGGTGTTCTATCATATTCTGTTTTCTTGTCACTCTTTAAAGGGGAACTGCACTTTTGTAACTTTGTCTATCATTCACAGTCCTAACGTAAGACAACAATGCATGGTTTTCTTGTTTTTATGCATTCTAACTCGTAAATTAGCAAGAGTCAGCGAACAATGGAGCTTAAAAAAACATTCAAACACCTCCATCAAAGTTTTATATACACACTGTAAGTATACATGTAATGTAGTAAAATTCATAATAACATTTAATATTTACATATTTTATATACACACTGTAAGTATATATGTAATATAGTAACATTCATAATAACATGTAATATTTACATATTTTCATCATTTTAAGTTTTATATACACACTGTAAGTATATATGTAATCTAGTAACATTCATAATAACATGTAATATTTTCATATTTTATATACACACTGTAAGTATATATGTAATGTAGTAACATTCATAGTAACATGTAATATTTACATATTTTCATAATTTTAAGTTTTATATACACACTGTAAGTATATATGTAATGTAGTAACATTCATAATAACATGTAATATTTACATATTTTATATACACACTGTAAGTGTATATGTAATATAGTAACATTCATAATAACATGTAATATTTACATATTTTCATCATTTTAAGTTTTATATACACACTAAGTATATATGTAATCTTGTAACATTCATAATAACATGTAATATTTACATATTTTCATCGTTTCAAGTATTATATATACACTAAGTATTTATGTAATACAGTAACATTCATAATAACATGTCATATTTACATATTTTCATAATTTTAAGTATTATACATACACTGTAAGTATATATGTAATGTAGTAACATTCATAATAACATGTAATATTTACATATTTTATATACACACTGTAAGTGTATAAGTAATGTAGTAACATTCATAATAACATGTAATATTTACATATTTTATATACACACTGTAAGTGTATAAGTAATGTAGTAACATTCATAATAACATGTAATATTTACATATTTTATATACACACTGTAAGTATATATGTAATATAGTAACATTCATAATAACATGTAATATTTACATTTTTTCATCGTTTTAAGTTTTATATACACACTAAGTATATATGTAATCTTGTAACATTCATAATACATGTAATATTTACATATTTTTATCGTTTTAAGTATTATATACACACTAAGTATTTATGTAATACAGTAACATTCATAATAACATGTAATATTTACATATTTTCATCGTTTTAAGTGTTATATACACACTGTAAGTATATATGTAATGTAGTAACATTCATAATAACATGTAATATTTACATATTTTATATACACACTGTAAGTGTATATGTAATGTAGTAACATTCATAACAATATGTAATATTCATGTGTTTTGCTCATTTGAATCACACGGCGGCGTATTAATTTCCCAGACGCATCACAACATTCACTTTTCCCTTCCCCTTCAACAACAACAAGTCGTCAGTAAATCAGTAATCATGGCAGACTTGATGAGAGACAACAAAGACTACTTTGGGACAAATGATGATCCAGAAACTTCTATTTTTTGAGCCTGAATATAAGGAGGATGCACTACACGTTTTAGAATCCGTGCGCTAAACAGATGCAGTTTTAGTCAAAGACTAAGCATCATGTAGCAGTATTGCTAAGTGCTGAACAAGATATACAAACATAATTAAAAAATCACTTACTGTACAATGTCTGCTATCACTGGGATAAAGACTGAGGGGATGTTTATATCTTCCCCTTTACATCAACAATTCATCATAATCCTATCAAAGGGTTAAAAAAAACCTGTCTTTTTGTGTCTTTCTGGCCATCTCCGGGTCTAAGTTGGATGTCAAAGTTGACATATTTTCATAATTTTAAGCATATGGAGGCACATCACAACGTTCACTTTCCCTTCAACAACCACAACAAGACTACTAATCATGGCAGACCTAATGAGAGACACAGAGACTACTTTGGGACAAATGATGATCCAGAAACTTCTATTTTTGAGCCTGAGTATAAGGAGGATGCACTGCACGTTTTAGAAGCTGTGTGCTAAACAGATGCAGCTTTAGTCAAACACTAAGCATCATGTAGCAGTATTGCTAAGTGCTAAAAAAGATATACAAACATAATAAAACAATCACTTACTGTACAATGTCTGCTCTAACTGGGATAAAGACTGATGGGATGTTTATATCTTCCCCTTTACATCAACAATTCATCATAATCCTATCAAAGGGTTAAAAAAAACCTGTCTTTTGGTGTCTTTCTGGCCATCTCCGGGTCTAAGTTGGATGTCAAAGTTGACATATTTTCATAATTTTAAGCATACGGAGGCACATCACAACGTTCACTTTCCCTTCAACAACCACAACAAGACTATTAATCATGGCAGACCTAATGAGAGACAACAAAGACTACTTTGGGACAAATGATGATCCAGAATCTTCTATTTTTGAGCCTGAATATAAGGAGGATGCACTACACGTTTTAGAAGCTAAACAGATGCAGCTTTAGTCAAACACTAAGCATCATGTAGCAGTATTGCTAAGTGCTGAACAAGATATACAAACATAATTAAAAAATCACTTAGTGTACAATGTCTGCTAACACTGGGATAAAGACTGATGGGATGTTTATATCTTCTCCTTAACATCAACAATTCATCATCATCTTCACGAAGGGTTAAAAAAAACTGTCTTTTTGTGTCTTTCTGGCCATCTCCGGGTCTAAGTTGGATGTCAAAGTTGACATATTTTCATAATTTTAAGCATACGGCGGCACATCACAACGTTCACTTTCCCTTCAACAACCACAACAAGACTACTAATCATGGCAGACCTAATGAGAGACAACAAAGACTATTTTGGGACAAATGATGATTCAGAAACTTCTATTTTTGAGCCTGAATATAAGGAGGATGCACTACACGTTTTAGAAGCTGTGTGCTAAACAGATGCAGCTTTAGTCAAACACTAAGCATCATGTAGCAGTATTGCTAAGTGCTAAAAAAGATATACAAACATAATAAAACAATCACTTACTGCACAATGTCTGCTCTAACTGGGATAAAGATAAAGACTTTACATCAACAATTCATCATAATCCTCACAAAGCGTTAAATAAAAGCTGTCTTGTGGTGTCTTTCTCACCACTAAGTTGGTTGTCAAAGTTGACCAACTTGTGGGTTTATGTCCACAACCTTCTACTATCCAGGTGAGAGGCATGATTTATCATCTACAATTAACTTTCACCAACTCAGAGGCAATGCAGCAGCTCAGTATGTCAACATAGCAGCATAAGCTAGCTAGCTCCCCGTGATCACGGCGCCGCTAAACATAGATCGTCGGCGTTAGCGCTTATAATAACAATATTGCTAATAGTTGGTCAATATTCAGCTCAGGAAATGAAAATTGATTATTATAGTTGACGGTTGCTAGATGTTTTTTTGAGGGCTTATGAGCGCAATAGTGTCCTCCCATGAGCTGCATTGTTAGCCACCTCATGCTTGCCATATTTGACTATTTAGAATGCACAAAAAAAAGAAAAACATGTGTTCTTGTCTTTAGATAAGGATTGTGAATGCAAAGTTCCCCTTTAACTCTCACGTGGATTCATCTGCACAAATGTATCCTGTGTAAGGTTCCTACAGCGCTACGTGCAGCGGGAGACGGAGGGCATGAAATCAAGTAAATCCAACGTCACAGCGACTACTTTGGCCCTCCGTCAGAAGAAGATGGCCGAAATTAGCAGTTTGATCAGATTCTTCATCCGCTGTGCGAACAAACGTAAGCACTGGTGAGGGGTGGGAGGTTCCCTGCTTATTGCGCAACAGGCGGACATGTTGATTACGGTGGTGGCGGTGTCGTCCGCAGGCGGGCCTAGACTGAAATGCGGCGAGCTGCTGAGGCACGTGATTGACACGCTGGAGAACTCCTACACCTGTGCAGCGTACGGCAAAGACTACAGCAGCCTCCTCCTCAAAGAAGTCCTGTCAGTGCGCAAGTACTGGTGTGACATCACACCCCAACAGTGGCTCGGTCAGTAGCAGCGTGGATCAAACACTTCTCATAGACAACTGCAGTCCTGGGGCCGTACTTATCAAGCTTCTTAGAGTGCCATTTTACACTTAAGTCCTGAGAATTTGCGAAATTTAGTCCTACTCTCAAACTTAAGAATAAAAGCTTTTTATCAACGTTCTTAAGTCTAAGAATCACTCCTACTCTCCACGATATTTAAGAGACCTTCAGAGGTGTCTTAAGTGGTTAGGAGTTGCCAGCAGGGGATGGCACTGAGGCGAGAGAGACGTGCGCGAACGTTCAGGGAACGGAACAATGTTTGTTTGTTTTTTGATGACGAGCAGCTGACCAAACGGTATCGTTTAGACAGAGCGGGTATTATTTTTGTCACAGATTTAATACTTTTCGATTCCATGTTGATTTCTGCATGTGTCTGCAGTGGGCTAGTATATATAGAGCCACCCACACCAGTTTCAAATTAGTTGCCTAATTAATGAATTGGAAAGAAAATGTTATGACAGTAGCGTATGTGTGTGGCCGTGAGGTGAGTGACGTCAGTGAGTGTGTGGGCGAGAGAAGAGAAGAGAGGGAGCGGTAGCGTGAGTGCCGGCGGGGACTAGTTTGTTTTGTATTATTTTGTAGTTTATTGTCAAAATATACACTCCCATACGCATACGCACCAAACAGGAGTTCAGAGTATTCAGCCTTCTTGGATACCTTGCATGGGGTCCTGTATGGGGCGCCGGCAGGGGATTCCATAGTCTTGCTGGGGGACTTCAACGCGCACGTGGGCAATGACAGTGATACTTGGACTGGCGTGATTGGGAGGAACGGTCTCCCTGATCTGAACCTGAGTGGTGGATTGTTATTGGACTTCTGTGCTAGTCACGGACTTGCGATAACAAACACCATGTTCAAGCATAAGGATGCTCATAGGTGTACCTGGTACCAGAGCACCCTAGGCCAAAGATCAATGATCGATTTTGTAATCGTATCAGCTGATCTGAGGCCGTATGTTTTGGACACTCGGGTGAAGAGAGGGGCTGAACTGTCAACTGATCACCATCTGGTGGTGAGTTGGGTTAGATGGCGGGGGAAACCTCTGGACAGACCTGGCAAACCCAAGCGTGTAGTGCGGGTGAACTGGGAACGTTTGGAGGAGTCCTCTGTCCGGAAAGACTTCAACTCACACCTCCGGCGGGACTTCTCTGCCATCCCTGTGGAGGTTGGGGACATTGAACAGGAATGGGCAATGTTCAAAGCCTCTATTGCTAAAGCTGCAGATGCGAGCTGTGGCCAGAAGGTCTTAGGTGCCTCAAGGGGCGGTAACCCTCGAACACCCTGGTGGACAGTGGTGGTCAGGGAAGCCGTCCGACTGAAGAAGGAGTCCTACCGGGGTATGTTATCCCAGGGGACTCCGGAGGCAGTTGCAAGGTACCGGCGGGCCCGAAGGGCAGCGGCCGTGGCTGTGGACGAGGCTAAGCAGAGGGTGTGGGAGCAGTTCGGGGAATCCATGGAGAAGGACTATCGGGCGGCACCAAAGCTGTTCTGGAAGACCATACGGCACCTCAGGAGGGGGAAGCAGGGAACCATCCAAGCTGTGTACGGCAAGGATGGGACTTTGCTGACTTCAAGTGAGGAAGTCGTGGGGCGTTGGAAAGAGCACTTTGAGGAACTCCTGAACCCAAATACATCAGACACACCCTCCCTGATAGGAGCAGGGCCTGAGGATGATGGGGGATCGACGTTGATCTCTCGGAGTGAAGTCACTGAGGTAGTTAGACAACTCCACAGTGGCAAAGCTCCGGGGGTTGATGAGATCCGTCCAGAAATGCTGAAGGCTCTGGGTGTTGATGGGCTGTCTTGGTTGATACGCCTTTTCAACATTGCGTGGAAGTCTGGGACAGTGCCGAGGGAGTGGCAGACTGGGGTGGTGGTTCCCCTTTTCAAAAAGGGGGACCAGAGGGTGTGTGCTAATTACAGGGGTATCACACTACTCAGCCTCCCTGGGAAAGTTTACGCCAAGGTACTGGAAAGGAGGGTCCGGCCGATAGTCGAACCTCAGATTCAAGAGGAGCAATGTGGATTCCGTCCTGGTCGTGGAACAACTGACCAACTCTTTACGCTTGCGGGAATCCTGGAGAGGGCCTGGGAGTATGCCTATCCAGTCTACATGTGTTTTGTGGATTTGGAGAAGGCGTATGACCGCGTCCCTCGGGAGATCTTGTGGGAGGTGCTGAGGGAGTACGGAGTGAGGGGAACCCTGTTGAGGGCCATCCAATCTCTGTACAACCAAAGCGAGAGTTGTGTCCGGGTGCTTGGATGTAAGTCGGATCCGTTTCCAGTGGGGGTTGGTCTCCGCCAGGGCTGCGCTCTGTCACCTATCCTGTTTGTGATTTTCATGGACAGGATTTCTAGGCGGAGTCGTGGCCATGGCGGAGAGGGTATACGTCTCGGGGGGCTAAAGGTTGCGTCACTGCTGTTTGCAGATGATGTGGTCCTGATGGCACCTTCGGTTCGTGACCTTCAGCTCTCACTGGATCGGTTCGCAGCCGAGTGTTCAGCGGCTGGAATGAGGATCAGCATCTCCAAATCTGAGGCCATGGTTCTCAGCAGGAAACCGATGGTTTGTACAGTCCGGGTAGGGGACAGGACTCTGTCCCAGGTGGAGGAGTTTAAGTATCTCGGGGTCTTGTTCACGAGTGAGGGAAAGATGGAGAAGGAAATCAGCCGGAGAATCGGAGCAGCTGGGGCAGTATTGCAGTCTCTCTGCCGCACTGTTGTGACGAAACGGGAGCTGAGCCAGAAGGCAAAGCTCTCGGTCTACCGAGCTATCTACATTCCTACTCTCACCTATGGTCATGAAGTGTGGGTAATGACCGAAAGAATAAGATCGCGGATACAAGCGGCCGAAATGAGTTTCCTCAGAAGGGTGGCTGGCATCTCCCTTAGAGATAGGGTGAGAAGTGCAGTCACCCGAGAGAGACTCGGAGTAGAGCCGCTGCTCCTTCGCTTGGAAAGGAGCCAGCTTAGGTGGTTCGGGCATCTCGTGCGGATGCCTCACGAGCGTCTCCCTAGGGAGGTCCTCGTTGCACGTCCCACTGGGAGGAGGCCCCGCGGCAGACCAAGGACCAGATGGGGGGATTACATCTCCTCTCTGGCCTGGGAACGCTTCGGGATTCCCCAGGAGGAAGTCGCAAATGTTGCTCTGGAGAGGGAAGTCTGGGGGTCTTTGCTGGAGCTGCTGTCCCCGCGACCCGATTCCGGATAAGCGGTTGAAGATGGATGGATGGATACACTCCCATTGTCCACTTAAATATTTCCAAGATATTTCTTTATTCTTAGACAACGGATTCCCTTCCGTGATTGGTCATTTCTATGGACACAGAAATGACGTCACCTAAAATTGCGTTTACGGCACATAGTAATGTCGTAATTCAGCTCTGAGTGTGACACTTAAGATTCAGTCCTACACTTCGCTGAAAGTGTGAGTAAGACGCTTGATAACTAACTTTTAAGTGCAGCTTTCAGCCAAGAATTTCTTTACTCTTAAGTCAACTCTTAGCAGACTTCTTAGGAGTAATTCTAAGAAGCTTGATAAGTACGGCCCCTGGGCAAAAGTCATGGCTGTCTTGACTTTACAATCATTTCTACAACTCTTATTTTTTTGTGACTGGAGCACATACTTGTTGGTCACAAAAAACATTCATGAAATTTGCTTCTTTTATGAATTTATTATGGCTCTACTGAAAATGTGAGGGTCAAAAGTAAACATACAGCAATGTTAATATTTGCTTTGATTGATTGATTGATTGATTGAGACTTTTATTAGTAGGTTGCACAGTGAAGTACATATTCCGTACAGTTGACCACTAAATGGTAACACCCCAATAAGTTTTTCAACTTGTTTAAGTCGGGGTCCACTTAAATTGATTCATGATACAGATATATACTATCATATATACCAGTGGTCCCCAACCTTTTTGTAGCTGGGGACCGGTCAACGCCGGGGGGGGGGGGTTTTCATAAAGAAATACAATCATGTGTGCTTACGGACTGTATACCTGCAGACTGTATTGATCTATATTGACATACACATACACAATATGTATATATGGTGTTTTTATTTTGATTTAATTAAAAAAAAAAAATTTTTTTTTTTTTTTTTTTAATTTCTTGCGCGGCCCGGTACCAATCGGTACCGGTCCGCGGCCCGGTGGTTGGGGACCACTGATATAAACTATCATCATAATACAGTCATCACACAAGATAATCACATTGAATTATTTACATTATTTACAATCAGGGGTGTGGAGGGGGGGGAAGGGATATGGACATCAAGTAGTGGACATAGAGAGAGAGAGAGAGAGAGAGAGAGAGAGAGAGAGAGAGATCAGAAGGCATAAGAAAAAGTATCTGCATTTGATTGTTTACATTTGATTATTAGCAATCCGGGGAGGGTGTTAGTTTAGTGGGTTTTTTTTCCATAAAGAAATACAATCATGTGTGCTTACGGACTGTATACCTGCAGACTGTATTGATCTATATTGACATACACATACACAATATGTATATATAGTGTTTTTATGTTGATTTAATTAAAAAAAAAATTAAAAAAATTAAATTTAAATTTTTTATTTTATTTATTTATTTTTTTAATTTCTTGCGCGGCCCGGTACCAATCGGTTCGTGGAGGGGGCGGGGGGATATGGACATCAAGTAGTGGAGCGAGAGAGAGAGAGAGAGAGAGAGAGAGAGAGAGAGAGAGATCAGAAGGCATAAGAAAAAGTATCTGCATTTCATTGTTTACATTTGATTATTAGCAATCCGGGGAGGGTGTTAGTTTAGGGTTGTAGCTGCCTGGAGGTGAACTTTTATTGCGGTTTTGAAGGAGGATAGAGATGCCCTTTCTTTTATACCTGTTGGGAGCGCATTCCACATACCTGACGCAATTGTTGGATATGACTTCAAACCATAACCATCATTTATTCTCTTGAACACCCAACTGCGCCCAAGACCAACCTCCGGGCTGATGATTTTAGCTTGTCCTGAAGAATTTGGAGCTAATCCTGCTTTTTCATTGTCCCTTTTAAAGCACCAGATCCATTGGCAGCAAAACAGGCCCAGAGCATAATACTACCACCACCATGCTTGATGGTAGGCATGGTGTTCCTGGGATTAAAGGCCTCACCTTTTCTCCTCCAAACATATTGCTGGGTATTGCGACCAAACAGCTCCAGTTTTGTTTCATCTGACCATAGAACTTTCCTCCAGAAGGTCTTATCTTTGTTCATGTGATGTCAGATGGAACAAGTTTATCTGAAATTAAAGAATAAATAAGTTCATAAAAGAAGCAAACTTCATGAATGTTTTTTGTGAGCAACAAGTATGTGCTCCAATCACTCTATCACAAAAAAATAAGAGTTGTAGAAATGATTGTAAAGTCAAGACAGCCATGACATGATGTTCTTTATAAGTGTGTGTACACTTTTGACCACCACTGTATATAACTAAAACCACTAAAGAGACGAATATTGGTACCGAGCATTTCAACCCTTTATTTATGTCTTTTGCAGGTCTTTTGGACGTGTACTGTGGCTTGTTCCACTCCTCGTCCAAACCCATTAACCGGGTTCTGGTGAGCCGGGTGATCCACACGGTGGTGCGGGGTTGTTGTGTACAGACTGACGGATTCACCAGCACCCTGTTCAGCTTCTTCTCCAAGGCATTGCTCAATTCCAGGTGAAGGACTTCAATACCTCTATTGCACGGATCACACTTCCTCAAATCAGTCTATTTTATTGAGATAGTGCCAAATCACGACATAGGTTTACGCATGGAGTGGGTGGAGAACCATGTTTCTCCGACATTAAATAAGTCCTATGGAGGTTAATTTGCGTCCTTACCGCGAAAGCTTCTTTTTGGCACCAGTTCAGAACAGTACCAGTGATTCCCACCCAGTGTTCTAAGCTCTGTTACAAGACAATATGGTCAAGTGTGTCAAAGGCAGTTCTCAGGTGCAGCACAACAAGGACTAAGACTTTGCCCGCGTCCGTGTTTCCATGGTCTGTGAATGTTTTTTATTCCTTCAATCATCATCAGGCAGGAGAAACACTTGCCGGTCTTAGAGCACCTCGTCTCAGCACTCAACACCTTCCTGAGAGCCGTGGCAAAGAACTGTCGGACCAGGGCGTGCCGCCTGGGGGAGGAACTTCTGCCTTCAATACTGCGTGTGTGGACCGACATGAGACCCAGTAATGCTCTGAAAGAGGAGATTGTCCAATTCTTCACCCTGCAGATTGGCATCCACCATCCTGAAGGAGCCAAGACCCAGGAAACAGGTCCTTAGACGACAGGCGTTTTGGCAGTTTGCCGTAGTTCAGGTGTGTAAATATTGTCTTTTTGCAGGCGCTCATGCTGAGGACTGGAGCAGGTGGCGGAGTTTGTTGTACAGCCTTCATGAGGAATTAGTTGGAGAAATCGGTCAGATTGGCAGTCGAGGGAAGTACGTCACTGGTACCAGACACATTGGAGTCAAAGAAAATATCATCAAGCTCACAGCGGATATTTGTCACCAGGTAACAAGATCATGTCAACTGATGAAAGCAAACGAAAGTTGGCGTTATAAACAATTATTTCTTGTTATCACCAGCTTTTCAGCATGGACCGAGACCTTCAGATAACAGAGGCCTCCCCCAGGTCTTCCCAGACAGTTAGTTCCATCTGTGGAACACCGAGCAAGCGACGACGGATTGAACTGAGCTGGGACGTCCTCTTCGGCCACCTGCAGCACCAGCGTAGCGACTTTGATATCATACCATGGTATGCGCAAAGTACAGCGCCTGGTTTACGGTATAAAAAGGAAATGTTCACGGAAAGCTAAGGTCTATTAGGTATTTTATTTTATTTGAGATCCCAAATAACACCAGTTTACAGAGGAGACATTTTTACGCTGCTACAGAAAGAAAGCAAGAGAGAGAGACAAAGACACTTTAAAGATTTTCAATTGCTTTTAGGAATGAGAGAGGAGCGGTTGGGTGAAGGGGAAGGAAGAACGAGCAAAACATATTTTCTCATATTAGCAAAACCAGAAGTGTTTTGATGAAAAATGGAGGCATGTGAAATGCCCGCGGAAATCCGTGTTTTTAAACATTAATTTTTGCGACAAAACAATACGTCCGTGTATTTTTTAATGAAATATCAATAAAAATACGATCCTTTCCTCAGTCACAGGTGCTCGCTGTTCCTCTTGCCTAAAGTTGCCTAAATTGTAGGACAAGCTAATACGATTAGCAGCAAAGTGGACAGCCGTCAACGTTGTGACTAGCGAACGCAGGCGACAACAAGTAAGCAAGCTAAACGGTAAGCTAACTAACAAGCTTGTTTCAGTGCTCCAAAATAAATAGAAGAAAAAAGTTAAGACCATGGTTGAGGGCACCGAAACAAGCTCGCTAGTTAGTTAACCATCTAGCTAGCTTACTTGTTGTCTCCGAGCCACAACGTCGACAGCTGTCCACGTTGCTGCTAATCATTGGATAATTACAATCCGAACACTGTTAGTTCCGAACCAGTTGTAGTTGTAGAGTATTTAATATTAGCCAGCGAGAAGGGATATTTTTGACGTGACCTATTTTAAACAGAGGTCAGGACACCTGAGGGGGCGTGACTCAACGATAGAGTTACCAAATGAGAAATGTTTTCTTAGTTCTTTGCATGCATGTTATATAATTTCATATTGCATGTTCAATGATAGCAATGTTAATAAATGATTTACCAATGAAACAATGGTACGTTACATTTGACAAGTGTCAAAAAGACAGCCAAAAGAAGTTGGTAGATGAGAATAAGTGTAAAGGTCAAATATAGTGCTGGAAATGTAGTCTTTATTTTCTAAATTTTCTTTCGGGGTTTGCGTGGCAGCACTTTGTGCTGATTAAAAATGTTTGTTTTGTTTTTTCTCTCTCAATTTTCCTCTTTTTGGTTTTGCTCAAAAGGTGCCTGAACATGGAAATGGGGAAGGAAAGGGCAGTAGACAGCATCAACAAAAGAAACCCATTTGAAGAGTGGCCTTTGACCTAAAGACAAATGCAATATAAAGGAGTGATTTTCCAAAAACTCAACAGAAGGTGTGGGGGTTAGCGACATCTCCAGCGTACTCCAAGAATGCATAAGGGCCGTAAAAGTGTCTTACCTTTGACAAAACCCAGGCACAGGCAGTTAGGCGAACAAACACTTCGACTAAAATTGTGGTTGAGACGAGCGATTACTAAAATGTTAATTTCTACTTTTACTGGTCAGGCTGCAGATCACGGCAACGCTCGTCTCCACGTACCCCTCAGTGGTGCCCAGCCGGGAGACGGTGCCCCTGCTGTCGGCGTTGTACCAGCTTCTAGCGGAGCAGCGCAGAGGAGAAAGGGGACCGTATGTGCTGCGCTGTTTACGAGAGGTGGCCCGATGTCAGGCCCGAATCCACAAGCCAGAGCTGGACCGACTCTGGAGTCGGGTGTGGCCTCTGGCACTGCGGGGGGTCAGCTCGCCACAGTTGGAGGTGCTCAGTCTGGACCTGCTGGTCTGCATTGTCAAAGGCGGACTGGTCAATGTAGACCGAGAGTTCTGGAAGCTCTTCTCCGGAGCAGTATGTAAACCATCCCAGTGAGTCTCCGGTCTTTGTCCTGCTATATCTGCTCATGGTCACCAGGGACGACTCTGGACCGACCCTGCATGTGTTTTTTCCTAGGAGCGCTGTGATTTGTCTGGCCCAGGCCCTGCTGAAATGTCCGGTCCCCAAGAGTGCAAGTCGGGACCATCTGAGCGTCCCCGAGGGATCGAGCTCACCGAACCTGAAGGAAACTCTCATTGGCTGGTTGCTGATGACGGATCAGAGCGACGAGGTGGAGGATTGCTCCAGACCTCATCCCATCATCTGCAGGTGGCTTGAGTTTTCCCTTCATGCTCGTGCTTCTGTTTGTTTATTCATTGAATATCTTCTCCTGCAGTGACTTTCCTCATAACATAATTGCAAACATCCTGCTCTCCTTGACTTTGAAAGACACCCGGGCTGGACTCAACTTTCTTCTGGGTTCTGAGGATGTAGAGAGGTGAGGTGACATATGCTGGTCCCACATAAAGAAGTGTTTCCCATACCTTATTTATTTGTGGCTAGGGATGAGGGATACCGCTGAGAACTCTATCATGATACAAGTGTTTTGTATCGGTTGTGTTGGAAGCAGATCAGAATCATATCCATATTTAAGTGTTACTTCTTTCTAAAAACTCCTATAGTCATATTTACATCAGCTAATGTCTCGTGTGATACAAAGTGCTTGGATTCGAGTGTCCTTGGTTAGAGTCAGAGCGCTGTTTATTCTCTTTGTTGAGACTGCCATTACATTCCTAAGATAAGGAGCACAGCTAGACTGGGGAAACAGCAGGCGGGGGACAGAGGGAAGATCACGGGACTTCCGGGGGTTTGAGGGAAGACCGATCTGGACCGGGCTGGGGAACGCTGGTGTGCTGGATTGGTCTCAGTTTGTCCTCTAAGCTTGGAGAATAAACCACAAAATACCAACTGCTGCCTGTTGATTGAATATAAACATCAGCTTATGTGCCATAAAAAGAATCTGGGAGAGACTAGCAATTTGAATTCCCCATTGGAGGAATGCTGGTTGACGCAACAGTTGATATCGATAATTATTGATATTTTTATGGCCTGTGGGAAATAAGAAGCAAGAGAAATGCATTTTATTTCAAATGTGTTCTATTTTCTGCAGGTTTAGTGCTAGGAAATAACGGCTGTGTAACATTAATTTACCCTGTTAGTCTTATGTAACTATGGAAAATGATTTTTTTTGCAGTAATCGTTTAAAAATTAATAATATATCGGTCAATATTAATAATTATAAAACATTTTTATGACCTACGGGAATTAAGGAACAGGAGAAAAAAATATATTTTATTTGAAATGTAACTTCCTGGGATTATAATCCCTCAGCTATCAAGGCAGAAAGGAAATGTCAACAAAATAGTAAAATCACATTGAACACTTAACAATAAACTCTTAAAATGAAGGAATATGTATGAAATGCTTCATAAAGTGTAAGAAAATAGTGCAAAATGTATCAATCAATCAATGTTTATTTATATAGCCCTAAATCACAAGTGTCTCAAAGGGCTGCACAAGCCACAACGACATCCTCGGTACAGAGCCCACATACGGGCAAGGAAAAACTCACCCCAGTGGGACGTCGATGTGAATGACTTTGAGAAACCTTGGAGAGGACAGCATATGTGGGTAACCCCCCCTGTAGCGGGGGGGGGGTTATAAACATAGAGGAACCTGAGAACTATTTTCTGCAGGTTTAATGCCAGGAAATAACGTCTGTGTAACATTAATTTGCCCTGTTATTCTTATTTAACTATGGAAAATGATTTTTTTTGCAGTAATCGTTTAAAATTAATAAAATATCGGTCGATATTAATAATTATAAAACATTTTTATGACCTACAGGAACTAAGGAACAGGAGAAAAAAATATATTTTATTTGAAATGTAACTTCCTGTGATTATAATCCCTCAGCTATCAAGGCAGAGAGGAAATGTCAACACAAGCATGGAAAAGACTCAAACAAGGTCAACAAAATAGTAAAATCACATTGAACATTTAACAATAAGCTCTTAAAATGAAGGAATATGTAAGAAATGCTTCATAAAGTGTAAGAAAATAGTGCAAAGTGTGAAGATGTAAACATGGAAAAAACTGAGAATAAATATTTTAAGCAGGTTTAGTGCCAGGAAATAATGTTTGTGCAACATTAATTTGCCCTGTTATTCTTATTTAACTATGGAAAGGAATTTTAGTTTTACAGTAATTGTTTAAATATTATTAATATATCGGTCGATATCAATAATTATTGACTTATTTTATCACCTATGGAAAATAAGGAGCAGGATAAATATATTTTATTTGAAATGTAATTTCCTGTGATTAGAATCCCTCAGCTATCGAGGCAGAAAGGAAATGTCAACACAAGCATGGAAAAGACTCAAACAATGTCAACAAAATAGTAAAATCACATTGAACATTTAACAATAAGCTCTTAAAATGAAGGAATATGTAAGAAATGCTTCATAAAGTGTAAGAAAATAGTGAAAAGTGTGAAGATGTAAACATGGAGAAACCTGAGAATAAATATTTTCTGCAGGTTTAGTGGCAGGAAATAACGTCTGTGTAACATTAATTTTCCCTGTTATTCTTATTTAACTATGGAAAGGAATTTTTGTTTTGTAGTAATTGTTTAAATATTATTAATGTATCGGTCGATATCAATAATTATTGACTTGTTTTATCACCTATGGAAAATAAGGAGGAGGATAAATATATTTTATTTGAAATGTAACTTCCTGTGATTATAATCCCTCAGCTATCAAGGCAGAAAGGAAATGTCAACACAAGCATGGAAAAGACTCAAACAATGTCAACAAAATAGTAAAATCACATTGAACATTTAACAATAAGCTCTTAAAATGAAGGAATATGTAAGAAATGCTTCATAAAGTGTAAGAAAATAGTGCAAAGTGTGAAAATGTAAACATAGAGAAACCTGAGAATAAATATTTTGTGCAAGTTTAGTGGCAGGAAGTTACAGCTGTGCTCTAAAGGGTGAGCTAAGGTGGTGTGGTGTCTTGCATCATGTACAGACCACATTGGTCTGACTGCGGTCCCTTTTGAAAACATCCCAAAAACATTTCCTCTCAAATCCACAATTTCTTCATTTTGACTTTGTCTTCTCACTCCATGCAAAGAATCAAGGAACCTTGACGGTTGACACTGTCACCTGATTGGCTGTTAGCGTGTCACGTGATCACTTCCTGCCTTGCTCGGGTACCAGAGAGCGAGTGTCTTTGTTCATGCAACCAACCTTGCTTCCATACTTTACCTTTCCCCTGACAAAAAAAAATCAAACAATTTATGGAACACATTTTTTTATTGATGTCTATTACGCGTCTATCGCTATATTTATTGATAGTCGCTCATAAACACATTATAATGGGACTGTCTTTGAATCGTTACATCTCCGTACACACGCACCTGATCTGACTTATGCAAATTAGACGACCCGCAATTAGATTTCAGTCCTGTGGAAAACGCTGACATGGTCAGTCTACCCCAGGGCAGCTGTGGCTACGAAAGTAGCTTACCACCACCAGGTGTGAATGAATGATGGGTTTTTAACATGTAAAGCGACTTTGGGTACTTAGAAAAGCGCTATATAAATCCCAGGTATTATTATTATTATTATTATTATGGTTGGATATTCAGATTCTGCTTTTAATTCCTCTTCTTTTAAGTGCCATTTTCCAAGAATGGCCATCAGCCAATGCCAAAGACGACCTGGAGGAGATAGAACGCTTGTACCTGCAGTTCACTTTTAACACACAGTCACAAGTGGGCGGAGCTTACAATACGTTGAAGAGGACGTCAGCAGAAGGACACTTCACCGCCATCTCCGCCCTCTGGAAGAAGTTGGAGCAGTCGCTTCTCTTAATGATTGACAACACGCTCAACTGCTACGTTCCCGATGTGAGTCGAAGAACAACCGCCACGTCTGTTTGTGCGGACATCACAGGGAGATTTATGCAGATTGTCCTCCCGCAGAACCCGTCCACACCCCCAGAGTGTCTGGTGCGCTGTGCCGGTCTGCTGACTGGGGTTCTAGCATGTTCCGTGGCATCAGGCTGTATGACTGAGGAGGAGGCCACACGCTCACAGCTCTTTACTAAAGCAAAGGTGAGCGTTCAAAACACATATTTTACCAGCCCTCTCGGGGTCGCGGGGGTGCTGGAGTACCTTTTTTAATTCATTAGTACTACTAGCGCAGGGGTCGGCAACCCGCGGCTCCGGAGCCGCATGCGGCTCTTTGACCACTCTGATGCGGCTCAGCTGCATACTTGCCGACCCTCCCGGTTTCCCCAGTATACTTACTTACGTTACAAATATGCGCCACACTGTGAACCCACACCAAAAAAGAATGACAAACACATTTCTGGAGAACATCCGCACCGTAACACAACACGACAAATACCCAGAATCCCATGCAGCCCTAACTCTTCCGGTCTACATTATACACCCCCGCTACCACCAAACCCCCCCACACATCAACCCCCCCCCCCCCCCCCCCCCCCCCTCCCCCTCCGTGCGTCGGTTGAGCGGAAGAGTTAGGGCTGCATGGGATTCTGGGTATTTGTTGTGTTGTGTTTATGTTGTGTTACAGTGCAGATGAAATGTGTTTGTCATTCTTTTTTGGTGTGGGTTCAAAGTGTGGCGCATATTTGTAACGTAACAGTGTTAAAGTTGTTTTTGTACGGCTACCGTCAGTGTAAGCTGTGTGGCTGTTGAACAAGTATGCCTTGCTGGCACTTACGTGAGCAAGCAAAAGCTGCATTCATCATGTGGCCATGCAGGTACGCTGTTTGGGCAGGCTGTAGAGGGCGCTAAAAGCCTGAAATTTGGGAGTCTCCCGGAAAATTGAGAGGGTTGGCAAGAAAGACGCTATCAAGCACCATTCAATTAAAAGTCGCGGGCCGTACTAACATTAAATTTCCATATTAAGATGTGTGCCGGTGCGTGTGTCAGAGACCCCTGGTTAACATAGCGCAAAGCAATTTAAGCTTTGTATGCTGTGTTTTTCATTTTAAATTATCAAAAAAATTTTGTGGCTCCCATTGTTTTCTTTAATTTGTGAAACTTTCCAAAATGGCTCTTTGAGTGGTAAAGGTTGCCGACCCCTGTACTAGCGGTATACCGTACAACGCCACATTACAGCCATTACTTTTCCCTTCATCCCACTTGTTCTGCGTCTTTATTTATGACATTTAAGACGCTGGCCCAGGAGTTGAGTGGATTTGTTTCGAGCGTGAAAGTGAAGATGAGTGAAGAATCCACAATGACCACCCTGAGGTCCATCATGCGGCTGTGCATCCTGTCCACCTCAAGAACTAACCAGGTGTGTATCTCTTTCTAATGTCTTATTATTACTTTGGCTTGTCGACATGAAGTGTTTTCTTCTCACCAGGACAAGGTTTGCACCGTCTCCTCTCGTCTGTTCTTAATGACCCTACCGGCCAGTCTTGTCAGCGAACTGGCCGAGATCTACAAACTTTTGGTAATGTTTTATTCTATATTAAAAACACAATCATATATGCAGGTAAAGGTGTATTACAGTTAGGGATGCATGATATATATTTGTTATAAACCAATAGAGATAACTTCCTGCTTCTCAAGACTGATAGCCTATAATGTAAGGGTGGGCAATTAATTTTTAGCGGGGGCCGCATGAGCAACCCGAGCACTGCTGGAGGGCCACATCCACAATATTTCAATTAAATTTTGCTCAATATTATTTTTGATATATACCGTAAGATAAATAATAATAATAATAATTAATAATAATAGTAATACTTCAACATAGTGTGTGTAACAGCATTCCATGACTAATATAAATAAATTAACATTAATAATAAATGACAGTAAAATAAGCACACGTATGACTGAGGAGTCATAGTGTAACTTTGTGTGGTGTTTGAGTTGTCCCGACTTTTTGTGTGGCCATAAACGCACCAGTGGTTTAGTGCTATGCGTGTTGGTGACAGATGACAAGTTGCTTTTGGCCTGGTTTGTACGGCAGAAAATGACTAGTTTTTCCAGATAGAATTGTTTTACTCGTGTTTTTGGTGTGGTTATGGCCGAATATAAACAGTTTTGCTCAATAAAGTGATGGATATAATTCCTGTCCTCGAAGCATCTTGATAGACGTTACAATAATTGAACGGTGTTCAATTGAACGGTGTTGACGAACACCGTTAGGGCCGCTTGTTGTCACTGTCACTCAAAGTTGCATTGCAAAATTACATAGAATAAATGTGTTTATTTTGTTTAGAATTCAGATGGGATTTGATTTGGTGCGCGGCATATATTTGCTGTGTGCAGCGGACGCTTGAGCAGTGCGCAATTGCGCAGGCGCGCACCTTAGAGGGAACGTTGCTTGGCAGTCCATGTCTTGTTGAAAACACGCCATTCTTCATCAACTTTTCTCTTTTTAGCATCTCGGGTGTAAACCGTGCATCTCTTGTCGCTGCATGTGCACCTTCACTCGCAGGTTACACACGGACACACGCCCATAAATAATACTTTTCAAAATAAAAGCAGCACATAGATGTTTTTTCAACTTTATTTTGTAATTTGTGATTGCAGCTGTTCACATTCACTCACAATCACGCACGCGCATACGTCCACACGGAAGTAATACAAATAACGATTTTCAAAACAAAAGCAGCACTGTTGTATTGCACACTCGACATAGATACTTTTTAAAATTTATTTTGTAATTTATAATTGGCCTCACGCGGGCCGGACAGGGACGCACAAAGGGCCGGATGCGGCCCACGGGCCGCAGAATTCCCAGGTCTGCTATAATGTATTTATGTTATTATGAAGGATAGTTTGTGCACACCTATGTTTGTTGCTGTCTTTATTAGCAGCAGGTGTCTTCTTAGGCTTTTCTAAACACTTTGGTAGCGATATTGCCGTTTCAGCAAATGTTTACTGAACATTTGGTGCAAATAGCAGACAGAATGTCTTCCTCTGAAACAGTGAACAAGTCGCACCCGATCAACTATGAGATGAGGGGCAGTTTATGACAGGAGAAGAGGAGCGCTTGATTTGCTCACCCAAGCCCACCTGTAGCACAGTATGAGTACTCTCGCCTTTTATGGAAGTGTTTTTTATTTTATTCTATCGGCACTCAACCTTAAAGGTGTATTGGAGTGTGAACCAGAGTTCCCTCCCTTCTCCATCCTTCACACATTCCCATACAAATTATATTCTCGTCTCTTGTAGAAACCTCACTAATTTTTTTGGGATGCATGTTTTTTTAACTTCCTGTCTTCATTTTCTCCCATCTCTACTGTATTTCTTGCAATGAATGATTGCATGTTCTACTGACTCTACTTCATTGCAGCTGTCACATAATCCTGTTGGGTGTTTGTTTACAAGGTGCAATGGTTTATTAGATTAGATTTGATGGATTAATGTCCTAATCTAATGCGTGATATGATTCCTTCCTCTTTTGTGCTCCCCCTTAGAGTTCTTCCCGCTCCTACTGTGTTCTCTATTGCATATAAGTGTCTCCCTGTTGTACTCATGTCCCAATGTACTTGCCACCTTTTCAAAAGTTTTCCTTTTAATAAATGATTTTGCTTGGGTCTTACTGAGCTACTCTAGCGTTGGTGTCTGCTTTGCCAGCTGATCTGCCAATGAATTGTCCTTTATTCCCATAGGAACCTTCTCAACCCTGAACACTATTTTGTATATGTCATTAACTATATCTCAAATTTTGAACAGAGATTAAAGCTGACCTTGAGTCAGAGCCGACCACCACCTTTTTTAGCGGTGACTCTTCTACCCACTGTAGTGCTGCTGTGATTGCCAATAGATCGACTGTAAACACTGCCAAATGGTTTGTTGTTATCTCTTTAACTGCTATCCAGAGCATTGGTACTACAAAGTACTACTACCTGTAATCCGTCTAATTAGATCTTTCGATCCATTGGAATAAACAAACTGTATTTTGTCCACACATCCCTTGGCTTTTGACTTGCTCTTTTGAATGTTACCGGATTTCACAATTCCCAATACAGGCCCGATAATTCTCTAGCCAGGTTTAATCGTTCACTCTGATTACAGTGTGTAGAAATGAGATTAGATCACACGTTGAAAGTGTCCTTGTTTCTTCAGCTAGGCAGTGCTACTCGCAAAGTGTCTGTTGTGGATGAAGAAGAATCCACCGACGACGACTGGGAAATGAGCAGAACGCAGCATGGCGATGACATCCCTCTGTTTGAAGAGGACGAGGAGTCCCACCTGGGGACCCAGAGACCCAACAATGAAGCCTCGAGTGCACCAGGTGAGATGTAGCACACTTTGGCACATTTAGTAGCAAGTATCAAATGTGTCAACAGTCTGATGAAAGAACTCTGTGAATGTTCTGAGCTCCTGTTTGAATGGCATATTGAGCAAAATGCCTGGAGGAGATGGGACATAACTGAAGTCTTTGTGGCTGTAGCTACACTTCATGTCAGAGTTCTTCTCTACGGGTTCCATTCAGATTATCACGTAACACGAACAATCAATGGTATGCTCTTTAATGTCATTGCACAAGTACAACAAAGACGAACATTGTACAGGTAGACAGGACAGGAAATAGGTCGTCACTCATGGCGCCAAAGGTGGGAAAAAGACACTGGGGGTGGATGGGTTAAAAAAGTCGATCTCAGACTGGGCTCCTATGGTTCGAGAGGGCAAACACCCTATAGCCGATAAGCACTTACACACGTGTTGACACGGAAACCACAGGACTTGCAATAGGAGGGGGGGAAGCAGCCATTAGGGGAACTGCGCCGTTTTCTGTCATACCATGTGGGGTGAAGCGATGGCAAAGGTGTGGATTAGGGGTGGGGGTATGTGTGCATATGTAGCCATGGTCCACAGTGTGTGTGTGTGTTAAGTCTGTAGGCCTGGAGTCGCTCTGCAAGCGGTGTTCAAGGAACAAAGTTGATATTTCCAGTTGTTGTTGACAGGGAAGGAGTTTGTTCCATCTTAACTGCACCTTGCCACGTAGCAGCCAGGGAAAATCAAGATTAGAATGATTTTGTGTTTGAGCGAGCGAAAACTAATTCAAATATTTCACTCTAATTGTCTACTTCTGGTCCTCAAATTCAAAAGTCTGAGTGTCGATAGTTCTTCCCGCATCCTCCAATCATTCGTGGCAGCTTTGGGGTACTTTGACCGGCTGCCAGCATCTGCCAATTTGTCGATACATCAGGGCAAACAGCAGATGTCTTGTTATCATGATTCCGAATAGGTAAATGTCCTGGACTGAAAGGCTCGGCCGGCACGCGGCACTCCTCTCCTCCCATGAGTCCGTCATGTGTCCAGCAACAGCCGTTCCGACAAGACACACCGGTTCCCTAAACCTGAGGTTTTGTCAATTTTGTTGAGAGGACAGTTGATCAATTCCATTGTTTAGATTTTGGAGAGCATTGCAAAAAGAGGCAAGCAGGGCAGACTTGGAGAAGGGAGGGAGTGCGACCGCGACCGCCTTTGTCTAGAGCCAAGAGAGAAAGTTAATGAGTGAACTAATCCTTATTTCATACCAACATGCAAACCCGAGCTGTCTTTCTGAAGGTGCAAAGAGCCTGTTAACTGACCAACATTTGGCCCAACAAGATCTTGCTCTCCTGGGAATCCTGGAGTTTCTGTGCGAGTGCGGCTCCATGCAGCCCGTCAGCGGCCAACTCTTCAAGCCCCAGGAGGTGCGCCGCAGGCTCCTGCTGCTGGTGGAGCAGATCGATCCCGGCAAGGCCTTACATCTAAACATGGTGGGTAGCATCAGCTGGAGGTCATCCTGACACGCTTCTGACCAAAAGGTTCCCATTTCAGTACCTCGTTGTGTTGGAGAGGCTTCCTGCTGACGACTGCCTCACCCCGGAGGAGTTTGACGCTCTGCTGCGTCCTCTGGCGTAGGAAACTCTTCTTCACAGCATCAACAGGAAGTGTCCTTGATGTCACCTAAACTTTGTGGTGTCTTCACAGGGACCTGTGCTCTCTGTATCGCCAGGACCAGGAGGTCTGTGTTGCTCTGCTTCTGGCTTTACTGCCCTCCATCAGAAGCCTGGGCAGAACTCATCACGTGCAAGTGGAGATGAAACATGTGCAAGGCTCCCTTCTCCAAGTGCTGGCAGGGTTCTGGTCTGTAGCCTTTATTACTACATCATCTACATTCGCTGCAGAAAGGACAGAACGTTGTTTAGTAGCAGGTTATCATTGGAGAGTTTGAAACATTTTAAATGTAGTTATTAAAGATTGACTGATGTTTTTTAGGGCCGATACTGATACCAATTATTAGTAGTCAATGTTACAGATATTTGGAGGTGATATTCATTTGCAGTATAAGTTATTTAAACATGAATATTATATTTCAGTAAACAGCTGACAAGGATTTAAGTTTTTTTTTAACATCTTTTTTTCGGAAAGGTGGGACCAGTAGTGACAAAATGTTTGATGTTGTGTGCCTGATAAAGTTCTTGGTTAAAGTCCGTCCGTATATTAAATTCGCAAGGTTAAAGTCCTTCTGAAGAATACGGTAAAGTTCTTGGTTAAAGTCCGTTCATATTTTTAATTCTGAGGTTGGAGTCCTTATTAATAATACGATAAAGTTGTTGGTTAAAGTCCGTTCGTATTTTTAATTCTGAGGTTGGAGTCCTTATTAAAAATACGAACGGACTTTAACCAACAACTTTATCGTATTATTAATAAGGACTCCAACCTCAGAATTAAAAATACGAACAGACTTTAACCAACAACTTTATCGTATTATTAATAAGGACTCCAACCTCAGAATTAAAAATACGAACAGGCTTTAACCAAGAACTTTACCGTATTCTTCAGAAGGACTTTAACCTTGCGAATTTAATATACGGACGCACTTTAACCAAGAACTTTATCAGGCACAGATGAAAGATTCAAGACACAATGACATGAGTTGACCACTATGTACAACTATTATGTAAAATGGCGGACAGGGCAAAAATGCAATCAATCTATCAAAATCACCACTCTGTGCCTGGGATTACAAAACAGTGTTTGACTTACAGACTTCAGGACAGACTCCTAACGCAGATTTTATCTAAAAAGAAAGGTTCTGCTTACCTTGAATTGGCCAATTGAGTCTGTCCAGAAGATTGCAAGAAGTCATCAATCAACAGCGTGCCATCCCAGACGAGCCCCCAAATTGTTGCGTTGACCAGCATTCCTCCAATGGGGAATTCAAATTGCTAGTCTCTCCCAGATTCTTTTTATGGCACATAAGCTGATGTTTATATTCAATCAACAGGCAGTAATTGGTATTTTGTGGTTTATTCTCCAAGCTTAGAGGACAAACGTGAGACCAATCTAGCACACCAGCGTTCCCCAGCCCGGTCTAGCTCGGTCTCCCCTCAAACCCCCGGAAGTCCCGTGATCTTCCCTCTGTCCCTCGCCCCCACTCCCTTTGTTTAGACTACTCCGAGTTATCTCTACTCTGACACATTCCAATCTAGAAGGCCAACACCTTACTATGAGACTCAAAAGAAGGAAGAATACTAGCTATTCTTTATATGACTATAGGAGTTTAGAAAGAAGTAACACTTAAATATGGATATGATTCTGATCTGCTTCCAACAAGTATCATCAAAAAACATCAAACACCTTAATTAGGTGTGTCTAAGAGGAGCATCAACATTTTAATTCTAAATATGGAACATCTCCTGGGAAAATTAGTCATAATTTGACTTTTCTCTACATCACAATAACTCATCTACTCCATTTGATAACACTTTATGGATTTAATACTTTTTAAGGTTTCCTCCTGAAATATTGTCAACATTTAAATAAAAACAATTCTGTGCTCCTTCACATAGATTAAACATGTTTCAAGATGGCTAACATAATTTCTTCCTGGATGTTACAGACAGTATGACAACGTGTGAGCAGCTGCCTTCCCTTCTTTACTTCTATAATAATCGCACAGTCGTCAAGTTATTTACACAAAGTTTGCATTTTTGTCAAAGATATCTTTTCTGTCGTCTTCATGTCCATCCGTCTCTGTCGCGTTATTTCAATTAATGACGGAACATGAAACTCGTGGCGCTCCTTCAATGAGCCCGCGCTCCGAATGTTGTGTGACTCGATCGCTGCAGTAGCGGAAATAAACAAAACGGTAGGAAGACTCCAGGGACGAAGGACAAAAACTGGATTTCTCTGGAAAATTGGTCAAAATATGAAATATTATATATGTACATATACATATACATTGTAAGGTTTCCACCTGAAATATTGTGAACATTTAAATAAAAACAATTCTGGGCTCTTTCACGTAGATTATAGTTGAGACATTTTTCAAGATGACTGACATAATTTCTTCATGGATGTTACAGAAAGTATGAGAACGTGTGAGCTGCTGCCTCACTTTCTTTACTTATATAATAATCGCATATTTGTCAAGGTATTTATTCCTGGGAAAATTGGTCAAATTATGACATTTTATAACACTTTATGGATTTAATACATTGTAAGGTTTCCTCCTGAAATATTGCGAACATTTAAATAAAAACAATTCTCCTATCGCATATTCGTCAAGATATTTACACAAAGTTTGCATTATTCTGTCGTCTTCATGTCCATCCATCTCTACCACGTTATTTGATTGAATGACGGAACATGAAACTCGTGGCGCTCCTGTAATGAGCCGACGCTCCGAATGTTGTGTGTCTCGATGGCTGCAGTAGTGAAAATAAACGAAACGGTAGGAAGACGCCAGGAAAGAAGGACAAAAACTGGATTTCCTGGCAGAAATTGGAAGTTGTGACAATTTCTACAAGGAGAGAAAGGGGGCGTGGCCGCAATAAAAGCAGCTGAGTAGACCAGAGAATAATTCTAACATAAAACTCAAATATCAAAACTTATTTGGGGAGGATTATTGACGAGAGTAATTAGACAAAAATAGCTTTTCTCAGGCAGGGAAAAAGGGCGGGAGCTTGAACAGTGGTTATTAATATTTACCTGACTAATTATTTTTTAAATACTGGTATCGTACTGTATGTGTGTATGTTGTGTGTGCTGATGTAGTTCTGTTGTACTCGTGAAAAGAAGGATAAATGCCAAATATCAGCACAGATAATCGGTCGATCTTTAGTAGTCATATATACTTCTGAGTAACTTTACTCATGATTTGGAGAAAGTGAAGAGTAAAACACATCCGCGACATTACTACTGGTGATGCTAGTGTAGCATGAGATTGCAGCTAAGCACACGATAGCACACAAGCTAGGCGTGCGTAGTGACTCTGCTGATATGGTATAGGGCAGGGGTCACCAACCTTTTTGAAAGCAAGAGCTACTTCTTGGGTAGTGATTAATGCGAAGGGCTACCAGTTTGATACACCCTCAAATAAATTGCCAGAAATAGCCAATTTGCTCAATTTACCTTTAACTCTATGTTATTATTAATAATTAATTATATTTACACTTAATTGAATGGTTTAAAAGAGGAGAAAACACACAAAAAAAATGACAATTACATTTTGAAACATAGTTTATCTTCAATTTCGACTCTTTAAAATTCAAAATTCAACCGAAAAAAAAGAAGAGAAAAACTAGCTAATTCGAATCTTTTTGAAAAAAATAAAAAAAATAATTTATGGAACATCATTAGTAATTTATCCTGATTAAGATTAATTTTAGAATTTTGATGACATGTTTTAAATAGGTTAAAATCCAATCTGCACTTTGTTAGACTATATAACAAATTGGACCAAGCTATATTTCTAACAAAGACAAATCATTATTTCTTCTAGCTTTTCCAGAACAAAAATTTTAAAAGAAATTCAAAAGACTTTGAAATAAGATTTAAATTTGATTCTACAGATTTTCTAGATTTGCCAGATTAATTTTTAATTTTTAATTTTATTTAATTTTAATTTTAATCATAATAAGTTTGAAGAAATATTTCACAAATATTCTTCGTCGAAAAAACAGAAACTAAAATTAAGAATTAAATTAAAATTTATTTATTATTCTTTACAATAAAAAATAAATTTACTTGAACATTGATTTAAATTGTCAGGAAAGAAGAGGAAGGAATCTAAAAGGTAAAAAGGTATATGTGTTTAAAAATCCTAAAATCATTTTTAAGGTTGTATTTTTTCTCTAAAATTGTCTTTCTGAAAGTTATAAGAAGCAAAGTAAAAAAATAATGAATTTATTTAAACAAGTGAAGACCAAGTCTATAAAATATTTTCTTGAATTTTCAAATTCTATTTGAGTTTTGTCTCTCTTAGAATTAAAAATGTCGAGCAAAGCGAGACCAGCTTGCTAGTAAATAAATACAATTTAAAAAATAGAGGCAGCTCACTGGTAAGTGCTGCTATTTGAGCTATTTTTAGAACAGGCCAGCGGGCTACTCATCTGGTCCTTACGGGCTACCTGGTGCCCGCGGGCACCGCGTTGGTGACCCCTGGTATAGGGTCTATACCGGTATCGGAAGTGAAAAGGTTGCATCGGACCCTCGTCGTGTCTGACTTGTGTTTGTTCTTGTGTTGTAGTTATCTGAGCCAGACGGGGAAGTGCACCTCAGCCGCGCGCGCCGCCTTAGCACGGTGTCTGGTGGAGTTGTTGGAGGCAAGTCAGGCTCTCAGGAGAGAAGGTGACCAAGGTTCCTCAGCATGTTGAAGATGTTCCCTGCTCCCTCCAGGCGGACCCGTGGTGCAGGTGGGCCATCCTGAGCATCAGAGAGGAGGAGCGCCCCGTCTCCCTTCTGCTCCCGTCTCTTCTGGCGGACGCCCACCATCAAGTCCGCATGCTGGTGGCCATGTCGCTGGAGAGGTAGGTTCAAGCTGTGGCCATGTCGCTGGAGAGGTAGGTTCAAGCTGTGGCCATGTCGCTGGAGAGGTAGGTTCAAGCTGTGGCCATGTCGCTGGAGAGGTAGGTTCAAGCTGTGGCCATGTCGCTGGAGAGGTAGGTTCAAGCTGTGGCCATGTCGCTGGAGAGGTACAGTGGTGGTCAAAAGTGTACATACACTAGTAAAGAACATCATGTCATGGCTTTCTTGAGTTTCCAATCGTTTGTACAACTCTTATTTTTTTGTGATGTAGTGATTGGAGCACATACTTGTTGGTCACAAAAAAACATTCATGAAGTTTGCTTCTTTTATGAATTTATTATGGCTCTACTGGAAATGTGAGCAAATGTGCTGCAGAACTTTCCTCCAGAAGGTCTTATCTTTGTCCATGTGATGTCAGATGAAACAAAAATGGAGCTGTTTGGCCACAATACCCAGCAATATGTTTGGAGGAGAAAAGGTGAGGCCTTTAATCCCAGGAACACCAAGCCTACCGTCAAGCATGGTGGTGGTAGTGTTATGCTCTGGGCCTGCCAATGGAACTGGTGCTTTAAATGGGACAATGAAAAAGGAGGATTAGCTCCAAATTGTTCAGGACAAGCTAAAACCATCAGCCCGGAGGTTGGGTCTTGTTGGGTGTTCCAACAGGACAATGACCCCAAACACACCTCAAAAGTGGTAAAGGAATGGCTAAATCAGGCTAGAGTGAAGGTTTTAGAATCCCAAAGTCCTGACTTAAAAGTGTGGACAATGCTGAAGAAACAAGTCCATGTCTAGAAAAGCAACACATTTAGCTGAACTGCAGCAATTTTGTGGTCAAAAATTCAAGCAGAAGCTTGTGGATGGCTAACAAAAGTGCCTTATTGCAGGTAAACTTGCCAAGGGACATGTAAGTAAATATTAACATTGCTGTATGTATACTTTTGACCCTCACATTTTCAGTAGAGCCATAATAAATTCATAAAAGAAGCAAACTTCATGAATGTTTGTTGTGAGCAACAAGTATGTGCTCCAATCACTACATCACAAAAAAATAAGAAATGATTGGAAACTCAAGACAGCCATGACATGATGTTCTTTACAAGTGTATGTACACTTTTGATCACGACTGTAGGTTCAAGCATGGTCTAGACCAGGGGTCACCAACCTTTTTGAAAGCAAGAGCTACTTCTTGGGTAGTGATTAATGCGAAGGGCTACCAGTTTGATACACACTTCAATATATTGCCAGAAATAGCCAATTTGCTCAATTTACCTTTAACTCTATGTTATTATTAATAATTAATGATATTCACACTTAATTGAACAGTTTAAAAGAGGAGAAACCACGAAAAAAATGACAATTAAATTTTGAAACATAGTTTATCTTCAATTTCGACTCTTTAAAATTCAAAATTCAACCGAAAAAAAGAAGAGAAAAACTTAAAAAAAGAATTTATGGAACATCATTAGTAATTTTTCCTGATTAAGATTAATTTTAGAATTTTGATGACATGTTTTGAATAGGTTAAAATCCAATCTACACTTTGTTAGAATATATAACAAATTGGACCAAGCTATATTTCTAACAAAGACAAATCATTAATTCATCTAGATTTTCCAGAACAAACATTTTAAAATAAATTCAAAAGACTTTGAAATAAGATTTAAATTTGATTCAACAGATTTTCTAGATTTGCCAGAATAATTTTTTTGAATTTTAATCATAATACGTTTGAAGAAATATTTCACAAATATTCTTCGTCGAAAAAACAGAAGCTAAAATGAAGAATTAAATTAAAATGTATTTATTATTCTTTACAATAAAAAAAATAAATTTACTTGAACATTGATTTAAATTGTCAGGAAAGAAGAGGAAGGAATTTAAAAGGTAAAAATGTATATGTGTTTAAAAATCCTAAAATCATTTTTAAGATTGTATTTTTTCTCTAGAATTGTCTTTCTGAAAGTTATAAGAAGCAAAGTAAAGAAATTAATGAATTTATTTAAACAAGTGAAGACCAAGTCTTTAAAATATTTTCTTGGATTTTCAAATTGTATTTGAGTTTTGTCTCTCTTAGAATTAAAAATGTTGGGCAAAGCGAGACCAGCTTGCTAGTAAATAAATAAAATTAAAAAAATAGATGCAGCTCACTGGTAAGTGCTGCTATTTGAGCTATTTTTACAACAGGCCGGCGGGCTACTCATCTGGTCCTTACGGGCTACCTGGTGCCCGCGGGCACCGCGTTGGTGACCCCTGCTCTAGACATTGAAAGCATGATATTTGACATTTTACGGTAGTTTTTTTTTTTTTAACTTTCAGGGCTTCCTTCAAGTTTGAAGGGTCTGTCATAAAAATGTTAAAAGCAAGTCATATAAAATGCCATGTTTACTTATGTAAACACCGCATGACGTCATGTCTG
>NC_084743.1:5659880-5717380 GCF_033978785.1 Entelurus aequoreus
TATTTCAGCTCGCATGTCATCAAAGCCACTCTGGAGTACCTCAGCAAGTGTCACAGTGCCAACCACAAGTCACTGGTGGCCATTCTGTCAAAAAGTCCAGTAAGATATCTTCTCTAATCATCTCACAATCATTCCACCTTCTTTATGTCAACTCGACCTTTTGTCTTGGTCCTCGTCAGATGTCCATTCAGAAGATCCTGCTGGCAGTGTGTGAGAAGGCCGCCGGGACCACCAACGCTTACGAACGCCACCGTATCCTCCTGATGTATCACCTCTTTGTGCACCTGCTGCTCAGGGAGGTGAAGGACGGACTGGGAGGAGCCTGGGCCTTCGTCCTCAGAGACGTCATCTACACGCTCATCCATTTTATCAACAGCCGGCTGGTGCACGCCGACGCACGCAGGTTGGTGGTGAGATCCTTCCTTGGACCAATCCCAGTTGTTGAACTATTTCATTCCCACAAAGTAATTTTAGTCCAAAACATGCATCAAATGAAATTCGAGTTTGGATAAAATAGTAAAAAAAAAAAGTAGTTGGAGTGCAAACCCCAAAAGCAGTGAAGTTGTCACGTTGTGTAAATGGTAAATAAAAAGAGAATACAACAAATCCTTTTCAACGTAGATTCAATAGAATAGACTGCAAAGACAAGATATTTCATGTTCACACTGAGAAACTTTGTTAGTTTTTGCAAATATTCGCTCATTTGGAGTTTGATGCCTGCAACATGTTTCAAAAAAGCTGGCACAAGTGGCAAAATCAATCAATCAATCAATCAATGTTTATTTATATAGCCCTAAATCACAAGTGTCTCAAAGGGCTGTACAAGCCACAACGACATCCTCGGTACAGAGCCCACATACGGGCAAGGAAAACTCACCCCAGTGGGACGTCGGTGAATGACTATGAGAAACCTTGGAGAGGACCGCATATGTGGGTAACCCCCCCCCCTCTAGGGGAGACCGAAAGCAATGGATGTCGAGTGGGTCTGACATAACATTGTGAAAGTCCAGTCCACAGTGGATCCAACACATCAGCGAGAGTCCAGTCCACAGCGGGGCCAACAGGAAACCATCCCGAGCGGAGACGGGTCAGCAGCGCAGAGATGTCCCCAACCGATGCACAGGCTAGTGGTCCACCCGGGGTCCCGGCTCTGGACAGCCAGCACTTCATCCATGGCCACCGGACCTATGCAACTCCCCCTCGCAAGGGACAGGGGAGAAGAGGAGAGAAGAAAAGAAACGGCAGATCAACTGGTCTAAAAAAGGGGGGTCTATTTAAAGGCTAGAGTATACAAATGAGTTTTAAGATGGGACTTAAATGCTTCTACTGAGGTAGCATCTCTAACTGTTACCGGGAGGGCATTCCAGAGTACTGGAGCCCGAATAGAAAACGCTCTATAGCCCGCAGACTTTTTTTTGGCTCTGGGAATCACTAATAAGCCGGAGTTCTTTGAACGCAGATTTCTTGCCGGGACATATGGTACAATACAATCGGCGAGATAGGCAGGAGCTAAACCGTGTAGTATTTTATACGTAAGTAGTAAAACCTTAAAGTCGCATCTTAAGTGCACAGGAAGCCAGTGCAAGTGAGCCAGTATAGGCATAATATGATCAAACTTTCTTGTTTTTGTCAAAAGCCTTGCAGCCGCATTTTGTACCAACTGTAATCTTTTAATGCTAGACATAGGGAGACCCGAAAATAAAACGTTACAGTAATCGAGACGAGACGTAACGAACGCATGAATAATGATCTCAGCGTCGCTAGTGGACAAGATGGAACGAATTTTAGCGATATTACGGAGATGAAAGAAGGCCGTTTTAGTAACACTCTTAATGTGTGACTCAAACCAGAGAGTTGGGTGGAAGATAATACCCAGATTCTTTACCGAGTCTCCTTGTTTAATTGTTTGGTTGTCAAATGTTAAGGTGGTATTATTAAATAGATGTCGGTGTCTAGCAGGACCGATAATCAGCATTTCCGATTTCTTAGCGTTGAGTTGCAAAAAGTTAGCGGACATCCATTGTTTAATTTCATTAAGACACGCCTCCAGCTGACTACAGTCCGGCGTGTTGGTCAGCTTTAGGGGCATGTAGAGTTGAGTGTCATCAGCATAACAGTGAAAGCTAACACCGTACTTGCGTATGATGTCACCTAGCGGCAGCATGTAAATACTAAAGAGTGCAGGGCCAAGAACCGAACCCTGGGGAACTCCGCACGTTACCTTGACATAGTCCGAGGTCACATTGTTATGGGAGACGCACTGCATCCTGTCAGTAAGATAAGAGTTAAACCAAGACAAGGCTAAGTCTGACATACCAATACGTGTTTTGATACGCTCTAATAAAATATTATGATCAACAGTATGGAAAGCGGCGCTAAGATGAAGAAGCAGCAACATAGATGACGCATCAGAATCCATCGTTAGCAATAGATCATTAGTCATTTTTGCGAGGGCTGTCTCCGTAGAGTGATTTGCCCTGAAACCGGATTGAAAAGGTTCACAGAGATTGTTAGTCACTAAGTGTTCATTTAGCTGCTGTGCAACAATTTTTTCGAGAATTTTGGAAATAAACGGAAGGTGGGAGACCGGTTGGTAGTTTACCATGAGGTCAGGATTGAGGTTAGGTCTTTTGAGCAGAGGATGAATAACCGCTTTTTTGAATGCTAGGGGAACAGTGCCGGAGGAAAGTGATAAGTTTATAATATTTAACACTGATGGACCTAATAATACAAACAGTTCCTTGATAAGTTTCCCAGGAAGTGGGTCAAGTAAACATGTTGTTTGTTTTATCCCACTTACACGCTGTAATAATTCCTCTAATGTTATTTCATCAAAAATAGAGAAACTATTTTGGAGGGCAGTGTCCGTCGTATATACAGTCGTATTTGTGTTAATAGAGCCCAGTTGTAGCTGGGATGCGTTGTCTTTAATCTCCTTTCTAATGAGTTCAATTTTCTTATTAAAGAAATTCATCAAATCATCTGCCGAGTGGGTGGAGCTACTGGGAGGAGTCCCTTGTTGGGTTAGCGATGCTACTGTACTAAACAGAAATTTAGGATCGTTTTTGTTGAGGCGGATGAGATTTGAGTAGTATTTAGCTTTAGCTAAGGTAAGCATGCGTTTATAAGTTATTAAACTATCACTCCATGCTTGATGGAAAACCTCAAGTTTAGTCGCGCGCCATTTGCGTTCCAGTTTTCTACATGATAATTTATGAGCTCTAATTTCTTCTGTAAACCATGGGGTGCGCCTTTTAGGGGCCCTTTTTTGCTTTAGCGGTGCTATACTATCAATAATTTCGCGCAAGGCATCGTCAAAGTTGTTAACACATGCACTCACGGGACATTACATTCACTATTCATTAGCATATTTGACATTTTGTTCCAGATCATTCCAGTTGGATGAGGTCTCCAACCGAAGCCTGTCGTTGTGCTGTGACCTCCTGACCTCTGTGTGCCAGGCTGCCCTGCAGTTCTGTGACGACGCTCTAGACTGCCACCTGCAGGTCATTGTTGGGACTCTCACAGCACAGGTGACCAGCCAGCCAGCCATCTCACAACAGGTACGTGTTAAGATGGAATCCTCCAACATATCAAAGGTGTATCTTAAGTGCTGTCTGGTCTCCTGTCTCCCTTAAGGTGCTCAGTCTGCTGCATCTTCTTGTCTCATGTCTCCCTCAAGGTGCTCAGTCTGCTGCATCTTCTTGTCTCATGTCTCCCTCAAGGTGCTAAGTCTGCTGCATCTTCTTGTCTCATGTCTCCCTCAAGGTGCTCAGTCTGCTGCATCTTCTTGTCTCATGTCTCCCTCAAGGTGCTCAGTCTGCTGCATCTTCTTGTCTCATGTCTCCCTCAAGGTGCTCAGTCTGCTGCATCTTCTTGTCTCATGTCTCCCTCAAGGTGCTCAGTCTGCTGCATCTTCTTGTCTCATGTCTCCCTCAAGATGCTCAGTCTGCTGCATCTTCTTGTCTCATGTGTCCCTCAAGATGCTCAGTCTGCTGCATCTTCTTGTCTCATGTCTCCCTCAAGGTGCTCAGTCTGCTGCATCTTCTTGTCTCATGTCTCCCTCAAGATGCTCAGTCTGCTGCATCTTCTTGTCTCATGTCTCCCTCAAGATGCTCAGTCTGCTGCATCTTCTTGTCTCATGTCTCCCTCAAGGTGCTCAGTCTGCTGCATCTTCTTGTCTCATGTCTCCCTCAAGGTGCTCAGTCTGCTCCATCTTCTTGTCTCATGTCTCCCTCAAGATGCTCAGTCTGCTGCATCTTCTTGTCTCATGTCTCCCTCAAGGTGCTCAGTCTGCTGCATCTTCTTGTCTCATGTCTCCCTCAAGGTGCTCAGTCTGCTGCATCTTCTTGTCTCCTGTCTCCCTCAAGGTGCTCAGTCTGCTGCATCTTCTTGTCTCATGTCTCCCTCAAGGTGCTCAGTCTGCTGCATCTTCTTGTCTCCTGTCTCCCTCAAGATGCTCAGTCTGCTGCATCTTCTTGTCTCATGTCTCCCTCAAGATGCTCAGTCTGCTGCATCTTCTTGTCTCATGTCTCCCTCAAGATGCTCAGTCTGCTGCATCTTCTTGTCTCATGTCTCCCTCAAGGTGCTCAGTCTGCTGCATCTTCTTGTCTCATGTCTCCCTCAAGGTGCTCAGTCTGCTGCATCTTCTTGTCGTCCACAATCGAGAGAAACTGAAAGCCGCCATCTGCAAGTTGGAGCCTTTCCCGGACCTCCCTGAATTCCAAGAGCTCCGCTCTGTCCAGAACCTTCTCAAATACAACGGGGGCACCTTCACCTTGAGACAGGTAAGGTGCAACCACATGAGCTTATTGCCTTTATCTGCAAGCAACTTGACTAGAATAGAATAGAAAGTACTTTATTGATCCCTGGGGGAAATTCAGCACCACAGTTCGCTCACAATAGACAATAAACATTTAGGTATTTTTTTACATGTGAATAATATACTGTAAATACAGTCTATTATACAGTATTATTCACATGTGAATAATATAAATACAGTCTATTATACAGCATTATTCACATGTGAATAATATAAATACAGTCTATTATACAGCATTATTTACATGTGAATAATATAAATACAGTCTATTATACAGCATTATTCACATGTGAATAATATAAATACAGTCTATTATACAGCATTATTTACATGTGAATAATATAAATACAGTCTACTATACAGCATTATTCACACGTGAATAACATAAATACAGTCTATTATACAGCTTATTCACATGTGAATAATATAAATACAGTCTATTATACAGCATTATTCACATGTGAATAATATAAATACAGTCTATTATACAGTATTATTCACATGTGAATAATATAAATACAGTCTATTATACAGCATTATTCACATGTGAATAATATAAATACAGTCTATTATACAGCATTATTCACATGTGAATAACATAAATACAGTCTATTATAGAGCTTTATTCACATGTGAATAACATAAATACAGTCTATTATACAGCATTATTCACATGTGAATAATATAAATACAGTCTACTATACAGCATTATTTACATGTGAATAACATAAATACAGTCTATTATACAGCATTATTCACATGTGAATAACATAAATACAGTCTATTATACAGAATTATTCACATGTGAATAACATAAATACAGTCTATTATACAGCATTATTCACATGTGAATAACATAAATACAGTCTATTATACAGTATTATTCACATGTGAATAATATAAATACAGTCTATTATACAGCATTATTCACATGTGAATAACATAAATACAGTCTATTATACAGCATTATTCACATGTGAATAACATAAATACAGTCTATTATACAGAATTATTCACATGTGAATAACATAAATACAGTCTATTATACAGCATTATTCACATGTGAATAACATAAATACAGTCTATTATACAGTATTATTCACATGGGAATAATATAAATACAGTCTATTATACAGCATTATTCACATGTGAATAACATAAATACAGTCTATTATACAGCATTATTCACATGTGAATAATATAAATACATTATACATGTGAAGATGCGCCGTTCATACACACGTCATTCATAATCATCATCAAACATGTAGCATTATCACTGGAGGACTGGGTACTTAACATGTGATACAGTAGCAGACAAGAAGACATGCGAATCGCTAAGATAGCGGCTAAGCTAGCTTGAAACAGCAGAAGAAATAAGTGCTTAGTAAAGTTTAAGAAAAGTAATGTAGGTGGAAATTAAGCAGATATTAACAGGAAATAGAAAGGACAAAATAACGATGTCTGTTGCCGTGTAGCGCCCAGGGACGGGCGATACCAAGGGTAATATCAGTATATGATTGATATTTTTATTTATTACCAAATCATTTGTTTGTCCATGTTTACAAAGTCAGGGAATTATTGACTGGACACAAACCAGAGGATTTGAAAGAGTGATGGAAGGTAGTTTGGTTGAGTTATTGTGTACTGTTGACTTAGTTTTGATCAAACATTTATTTGTCGTACAAGAGATGAGGGAACTCATTTTATTAATGTGTTGAAATGATAACACTCTCAATGGAACAACCACAAAGATTTACAGTTAATACGTGATCAAGATTAGCACGCCTCCGGTTAATACGTGATCAAGATTAGCACGCCTCCGGTTAATACGTGATCAAGATTAGCACGCCTCCGGTTAATACTTGATCAAGATTAGCACGCCTCCGGTTAATACTTGATCAAGATTAGCACGCCTCCGGTTAATACTTGATCAAGATTGGCACGCCTCCGGTTAATACTTGATCAAGATTAGCACGCCTCCGGTTAATACTTGATCAAGATTAGCACGCCTCCGGTTAATACTTGATCAAGATTGGCACGCCTCCGGTTAATACTTGATCAAGATTAGCACGCCTCCGGTTAATACTTGATCAAGATTAGCACGCCTCCGACCTCAAATTTCCACCTAATGCAAAACGGCCGCGGACTAACAGTCTCCGTTTTTATTCAAGTCAGTGTGTACATTTCCAGCGTAAAATGTACGCAGAGTTTCTATTTTGGTCGTTTTTAAACACTGTAATGTGTGCCGTGGGTTACACTTGAATTGTTATTGCGACATCTGGTGGACACATTTAGAACAGCAGATTCTTTTATTTGAAGAAATGTAGCCTGTTTTTCAGGCATGTGATTTTTCCATCTATAGTTGAAAATCTGTCTTTTTTTATCGCTGTAAAAATATAAAAAAGTATTTTCCATTTTTCTTCGTTTTTTCCGACCTACAATGTGTGTAAAATCTTGATACGTCTCTTTGCCATACCTGCCAACAACTACGGTTTTCTCGTAATGACTATGGTTTTTGATCATCCAGTGGTAAAAACTACGGTTTTCCATTAAAAATTGAGAACTTAAAAATGGAAACTACGTAGCAGGCAGAGGACAACATATGAATGATATGAAACATCAATGATGATTGGACAGTAGCTGACATTTTGTTCATTTTTTTCTACTCTTTATATTTGGACATGAAATAGTTGAATCATTTTGAAACATAAACAACAATATATTTCATGCTATAAATCACAAGTAGCTATTCAGATAAAGGTAGTCAGCTAATACACTAAACATTGTTTGGACTCTTTAGGATTTTTGAGTTTAGAGCAGTTAGAAGTGGAAGAGACAGAAATTGGCTATAAAGTCCCAGGCAGAATCCACTAAAGCAGAAACAAAAAGGAAAATACAATCTGCTCAGAAATTTGCCATGAAGGCTCAAGTCAGAGCCATCAAAGCAAAAATGCCAAAGTAATGTGTAAATAATGTCAATAAGTAGATGAACCATCGGTGGCTGTGAAGTGAACACTAGTAAGGTTGTAAATACTGTATAGAGTAGGCTAACCCATGTGGTTCCTGTGGATGCGAACACAATTACTGTAGTGACTAAATAACATAGTGACTGAAACAGACAAAGTAATGTGCAAATCATGTCAATAAGTAGATGAACCATCTGTGCCTGTGAAGTGAACACTAGTAAGGTTGTAAATACTGTATAGATTAGGCTAACCCATGTGGTTCCTGTGGATGCGAACACAATTACTGTTGTGACTAAATAACATCGTGACTGAAACAGACAAAGTAATGTGTAAATAATGTCAATAAGTAGATGAACCATCTGTGGCTGTGAAGTGAACACTAGTAAGGTTGTAAATACTGTATAGAGTAGGCTAACCCATGTGGTTCCTGTGGATGCGAACACAATTACTGTAGTGACTAAATAACATCGTGACTGAAACAGACATAGTGATTCATTTGGATGAATGGTGTATGTATTTATCTAAACTCTGTTGATAATTCTTCAATCCTTTAAACACTATAAAAAATCTTTAAATGGTGCTTTTTTGGGGGTAATTTTTCCATGTTAAATTGCTGAAAAACCAGGAGCTTATCACAATTAATGCTAAGTGATCAAAATAAGAGGATTAAAAAAAAAATCACACATTCATTCCACCTGGCTGGGCACCTGTCTTTCTCATTAAGTTCAAATCACAAGCCTGTATTTTTATATTTAGCAAACTGATCTTGCGGGCCGGATTAAACCTGTTCACGGGCCGTAAGTTTGACACCCCTGACCTGGAGGTAGTTTGGCTGAGTTTGCTCTCAGTGCTGCTGGAGTGAACGCCAAGTGCCGAAGCGCAAAGACGCGGGCGTGACTTATGTACCGTAACACGGCACCGTTGGATTTGATGTGAATGGGTGCCAGATAATAATAATACCGTAATTTCCGGACTATAAGCCGCACCTGACTATAAGCCGCACCAGCTAATTTTAGGGGAAAATACAGATTGCTCCATATATAAGCCGCACCCGACTATAAGCCGCAGGGTTTTGATGTGTAATTAGCGTAGTATATAGGGGTTCCTGCTACCACGGAGGGGATTGTCGGGACAGAGATGACTGTTTGGGAACGCAAAGCGTCCCATTTATTAACAATAAATCTTTCAATCATTCAATCAAACTTTCACATCTTTGACATGGCGAACAGCATTCGTGCAGAGTACAAATAATACAACGGTGCAAAGTAATACAAAGTGCTCGCCTGTACGTTATCAAAATAACCAGCCTAATAATAATAATCATTGTGTCATCGTCTTCCTCCTGCGTACTAAAACCACCGAAATCCTCTTCGTCGGTGTCGGAGAAGAACAGGCCGTAAATAAGCCGCACCCTTGTATAAGCCGCAGGGACCAGAACGAGGGGGAAAAGTAGCGGCTTATAGTCCGGAAATTACGGTAATAGATTTATTTGTAAAAGCACTTTACATTGAACAAACAACCTCAAAGTGCTACAGTGCATTTCAAAAACAACAACGCTAGAACCACAAATAGCTGCCCCCAACAAGTAAAATGAATAGTAAACAAAATAAAAACTAGAACAGCCTAATAGCTAGAACTAGCACACATATATATCTAAAAAAGGCTTTTTTAAAAAGAAGGGTTTTTAACTTTTTTTTTTTTTTAAAAAGCATCCACTGTCTGTGGTGCCCTCAGGTGGTCAGGGAGAGCCTTCCACAGACTGGATCGGTACCATATTTTGCACACGTCACTAAACAGCACCAGTCTGAAACGGTTGTTTTACGCAAACGTACAGGAGATATCCCACTTCCTGTCTGTGACATCGCCGGACTCCTTACCCCTGACCAGACTGGAAGGACTGAGGCAACTGACCCAAAAACTGCACGAGAACAAGGAGCAGATCCGAGAGCTCCTGAAGGAATGTCACGGTAGGACAGCAGCCGCCGCTCCTCCTCTTCTTCATTCATCCAACATGGCCGCCCTCCACTTCTTAGCCGAGCCCACCGGCAGCATGCTGCTCCAGCTGGTCCTCAAGCTGCTGCAGCTCTGCAAGCTGGCGGCCAACCACCCTGCAGGAAGTGACATCCTAGGTAGGCCTTTCCTTTCCTGGGTGTCAGGCGCCACACCTTCAACTCTGTCTCGTCCTCCAGAGGCGGCGGGGAGTTGTCTGGGAGAATTGGGCCCTGTGGATTTCTCCACCATCGCGTTGCTCCACGGCAGAGACCCCCTCTACGAGAAGGCCGCGTCCGTCTTCCCGTCCAGCGAGCCGCAGCGTGTCTACATCGTCCTGGACTGCATGAACGAGGCCCTGGTTCACCAGCGGTGAGGACGTCTTCGGTGCCAGGAGAGCTGCTGACTAACACTTGTTCTGTGGGACAGCATGGAGGTGAGGCAGGCTGCAGCTCAGTCGGTGAAGAACATCCTGGCCACTGAGTCCGGACTCAGCTTCTGGGAGGACTACAAACACAGCAGAGACCCCATGCTGGCCTACCTCAACCCCTTTCGCAAAGCCAAGAAGCAGGTACCGTATGTCCTGTCGCCAACTGAGAGCACAACACATTGAAACAACGTTAAGAAGGTGTTGAATTAGGTCCTGATGTTAAACGTAACATTGAAACAACGTTAAGAAGGTGTTGAATTAGGTCCTGATGTTAAACGTAACATTGAAACAACGTTAAGGTGTTGAATTAGGTCCTGATGTTAAACGTAACATTGAAACAACGTTATGAAGGTGTTGAATTAGGTCCTGATGTTAAACGTAACATTGAAACAACGTTAAGAAGGTGTTGAATTAGGTCCCGATGTTAAACGTAACATTGAAGCAACGTTAAGAAGGTGTTGAATTAGGACTTCATGTTAAACGTAACATTGAAACAACGTTAAGAAGGTGTTGAATTAGGTCCTGATGTTAAACGTAACATTGAAACAACGTTATAAAGGTGTTGAATTAGGTCCTGATGTTAAACGTAACATTGAAACAACGTTATGAAGGTGTTGAATTAGGTCCTGATGTTAAACGTAACATTGAAACAACGTTAAGAAGGTGTTGAATTAGGACTTCATGTTAAACGTAACATTGAAACAACGTTAAGAAGGTGTTGAATTAGGTCCTGATGTTAAACGTAACATTGAAACAACGTTAAGAAGGTGTTGAATTAGGACTTCATGTTAAACGTAACATTGAAACAACGTTAAGAAGGTGTTGAATTAGGTCCTGATGTTAAACGTAACATTGAAACAACGTTAAGAAGGTGTTGAATTAGGTCCTGATGTTAAACGTAACATTGAAACAACGTTAAGGTGTTGAATTAGGTCCTGATGTTAAACGTAACATTGAAACAACGTTATGAAGGTGTTGAATTAGGTCCTGATGTTAAACGTAACATTGAAACAACGTTAAGAAGGTGTTGAATTAGGTCCTGATGTTAAACGTAACATTGAAGCAACGTTAAGAAGGTGTTGAATTAGGACTTCATGTTAAACGTAACATTGAAACAACGTTAAGAAGGTGTTGAATTAGGTCCTGATGTTAAACGTAACATTGAAACAACGTTATAAAGGTGTTGAATTAGGTCCTGATGTTAAACGTAACATTGAAACAACGTTATGAAGGTGTTGAATTAGGTCCTGATGTTAAACGTAACATTGAAACAACGTTATGAAGGTGTTGAATTAGGTCCTGATATTAAACGTAACATTGAAACAACGTTAAGAAGGTGTTGAATTAGGTCCTGACGTTAAACGTAACATTGAAACAACGTTATGAAGGTGTTGAATTAGGTCCTGATATTAAACGTAACATTGAAACAACGTTAAGAAGGTGTTGAATTAGGTCCTGACGTTAAACGTAACATTGAAACAACGTTAAGAAGGTGTTGAATTAGGTCCTGATGTTAAACGTAACATTGAAACAACGTTAAGAAGGTGTTGAATTAGGTCCTGATGTTAAACGTAACATTGAAACAACGTTAAGAAGGTGTTGAATTAGGTCCTGATGTTAAACGTAACATTGAAACAACGTTAAGAAGGTGTTGAATTAGGACTTCATGTTAAACGTAACATTGAAACAACGTTAAGAAGGTGTTGAATTAGGTCCTGATGTTAAACGTAACATTGAAACAACGTTAAGAAGGTGTTGAATTAGGTCCTGATGTTAAACGTAACATTGAAACAACGTTATGAAGGTGTTGAATTAGGTCCTGATGTTAAACGTAACATTGAAACAACGTTATGAAGGTGTTGAATTAGGTCCTGATGTTAAACGTAACATTGAAACAACGTTAAGAAGGTGTTGAATTAGGTCCTGATGTTAAACGTAACATTGAAACAACGTTAAGAAGGTGTTGAATTAGGACTTCATGTTAAACGTAACATTGAAACAACGTTAAGAAGGTGTTGAATTAGGTCCTGATGTTAAACGTAACATTGAAACAACGTTATAAAGGTGTTGAATTAGGTCCTGATGTTAAACGTAACATTGAAACAACGTTATGAAGGTGTTGAATTAGGTCCTGATATTAAACGTAACATTGAAACAACGTTAAGAAGGTGTTGAATTAGGTCCTGACGTTAAACGTAACATTGAAACAACGTTAAGAAGGTGTTGAATTAGGTCCTGATGTTAAACGTAACATTGAAACAACGTTAAGAAGGTGTTGAATTAGGTCCTGATGTTAAACGTAACATTGAAACAACGTTAAGAAGGTGTTGAATTAGGTCCTGATGTTAAACGTAACATTGAAACAACGTTAAGAAGGTGTTGAATTAGGTCCTGATGTTAAACGTAACATTGAAACAACGTTAAGAAGGTGTTGAATTAGGTCCTGATGTTAAACGTAGCATTGAAACAACGTTAAGAAGGTGTTGAATTAGGTCCTGGTGTTAAACGTAACATTGAAACAACGTTAAGAAGGTGTTGAATTAGGTCCTGATGTTAAACGTAACATTGAAACAACGTTAAGAAGGTGTTGAATTAGGTCCTGATGTTAAAGGCCTACTGAAATGAATTTTTTTTATTTAAACGGGGATAGCAGATCTATTCTATGTGTCATACTTGATCATTTCGCGATATTGCCATATTTTTGCTGAAAGGATTTAGTATAGAACAACGACGATAAAGATTGCAACTTTTGGTATCTGATAAAAAAAAGGCTTGCACCTACCGGAAGTAGCGTGACGTAGTCAGTTGAACATATACGCAAAGTTCCCTATTGTTTACAATGATGGCCGCATGAAGTGAGAGAGATTCGGACCGAGAAAGCGACAATTTCCCCATTAATTTGAGCGAGGATGAAAGATTTGTGGATGAGTAAAGTGCAAGTGAAGGACTAGTGGGGAGTTGAAGCTATTCAGATAGGGAAGATGCTGTGAGAGCCGGGGGTGACCTGATATTCAGCTGGGAATGACTACAACAGTAAATAAACACAAGACATATATATACTCTATTAGCCACAACACAACCAGGCTTATATTTAATATGCCACAAATTAATCCTGCATAAAAACACCTGCGTGTTTGTTATGCTAGCTCCTAGCTCCTCTGCTAGCTCCTAGCTCCATAGAACACGCCAATACAATTCAAACACCTGATCAACACACACAATCACTCAGCCCAAAAGACCGTTTACCTAACCCAAGGTTCATAAAGCTTATATATTTTTAAAAAGTTACGTACGTGACGCGCACATACGGTCAAGTTATCGAATGTTTAGCAGCCAAGGCTGCATACTCACGGTACCTGATATTCAGCTGGGAATGACTACAACAGTAAATAAACACAAGACATATATATACTCTATTAGCCACAACACAACCAGGCTTATATTTAATATGCCACAAATTAATCCTGCATAATAACACCTGCGTGTTTGTTATGCTAGCTCCTAGCTCCTCTGCTAGCTCCTAGCTCCATAGAACACGCCAATACAATTCAAACACATGATCAACACACACAATCACTCAGCCCAAAAGACCGTTCACCTAACCCAAGGTTCATAAAGCTTATATATTTTAAAAAAGTTACGTACATACGCAAAAAAAAGCCAAAGCTGCATACTCACAGTAGCACGTCTGCGTCTTTGTCATCCAAATCAAAGTAATCCTGGTAAGAGTCTGTGTTGTCCCAGTTCTCTACAGGCGTCTGTGTATCCAAATCAAAAGTCCTCCTGGTTAGAGTCTCTGTTATCCGAGTTCTTCCATCTTGACTGCATCTTTCGGGAATGTAAACAAAGAAGCGCCGGCTGTGTACTGTTGTGGCTGACTACGTTCGAAAAATACGTCCATTTCGCACCGACAACTTTCTTCTTTGCTTGCTTGGCTTCCTTCTCCATAATGCAATGAACATGATTGAAACAGATTCACGAACACAGATGTCCAGAATACTGTGGAATTATGAAATGAAAACAGAGCCTTTTCGTATCGGCTTCAATGTGGAAGGCATACCCGTGTTCGTCGGGCTACGTCACGCGCATACGTCATCCTCAGAGGCGTTTCGAACCGGAAGTTTAGCGGCAAATTTAAAATGTCACTTTATAAGTTAACCCGGCCGTATTGGCATGTGTTATAATGTTAAGATTTCATCATTGATATATAAACTATCAGACTGCGTGGTCGGTAGTAGTGGGTTTCAGTAGGCCTTTAAACGTAACATTGAAACAACGTTAAGAAGGTGTTGAATTAGGTCCTGACGTTAAACGTAACATTGAAACAACGTTAAGAAGGTGTTGAATTAGGTCCTGATGTTAAACGTAACATTGAAACAACGTTATGAAGGTGTTGAATTAGGTCCTGATGTTAAACGTAGCATTGAAACAACGTTAAGAAGGTGTTGAATTAGGTCCTGATGTTAAACGTAACATTGAAACAACGTTAAGAAGGTGTTGAATTAGGTCCTGGTGTTAAACGTAACATTGAAACAACGTTAAGAAGGTGTTGAATTAGGTCCTGATGTTAAACGTAACATTGAAACAACGTTAAGGTGTTGAATTAGGTCCTGATGTTAAACGTAACATTGAAACAACGTTATGAAGGTGTTGAATTAGGTCCTGATGTTAAACGTAACATTGAAACAACGTTAAGAAGGTGTTGAATTAGGTCCTGATGTTAAACGTAACATTGAAACAACGTTAAGAAGGTGTTGAATTAGGACTTCATGTTAAACGTAACATTGAAACAACGTTAAGAAGGTGTTGAATTAGGTCCTGATGTTAAACGTAACATTGAAACAACGTTAAGAAGGTGTTGAATTAGGACTTCATGTTAAACGTAACATTGAAACAACGTTAAGAAGGTGTTGAATTAGGTCCTGATGTTAAACGTAACATTGAAACAACGTTAAGAAGGTGTTGAATTAGGTCCTGATGTTAAACGTAACATTGACCAGCCAGCACTGAATGTTCCTCTAATTAGGCGGCAGCTGTGAGTGCGGAGGAGAGCTCGAAGGCCAGGGAGCAACTGGACAACCAGAACTTGTGGATCCCACAGATGGGCCAGCACCAAGTCTGGCTCAAGTCTCTGTGCGCCGCCCTGCTGGACAGTGGCGGTACTAAGCAGGAGGCTCTTCTCCTGGCACGACCTTTATGTCTGGTGAGCAGCCTGAACACCGACTTCACTTAGTGGAATGCTCATCAAGTCCTTGCTGGCCTGCAGGTGAGCGTGGATTGTTGCCAGAGGCTGCTGCCGCTCATCATCCATGCCATCCTCCTGGACGACTGCCAGGGTTCCTGGAGAGACTTGCTCTCTTCTCGTATTCGGGACTTCTTCACTTTTTGTTCCAGAAGTGCTCAGGCCTCCAGCCGCTCCACCACACCGCTCATCCCCGACTCTGGTCAGTCACTTTAATAAATACTAGGGACCCACACTTTTTTAAAAATTGTAATCATGTAAGACAAGAACACATAAGTTTTTCTTGTTTATGCATTCTAAGTCATAAATAAAGGCTAGCAAAAGTCAGCTAACAATGGAGTTAGTAGGAATCGCTCTATTCCACCGACAAAGTGCTCTAAAAACATTCAAAAACCTCCATCAAGGTTTTATATACACACTGTAAGTATATATGTAATGTAGTAACATTCATAATAACATGTCATATTTACATATCTTCATAATGTTAAGTATTATATACACACCGTAAGTATATATGTAATGTAGTAACATTCATAATAACATGTCATATTTACATATTTTCCTCATTTTAAGTATTATATACGGTACACACTAAGTATCTATGTAATGTAGTAACATTCATAATAACATGTCATATTTACATATTTTATATACACACTGTAAGTATATATGTAATGTAGTAACATTCATGATAACATGTAATATTTACATATTTTGATAATTGTAGGTATTATATACACGCTGTAAGTATATATGTAATGTAGTAACATTCATAATAACATGTAATATTTACATATTTTGATCATTTTAGGTATTATATACACGCTGTAAGTATACATGTAATGTAGTAACATTCATAATAACATGTAATATTTTCATATTTTATATACACACTGTAAGTATATATGTAATGTAGTAACATTCATGATAACATGTAATATTTACATATTGTATATACACACTGTAAGTATATATGTAATGTAGTAACATTCATGATAACATGTAATATTTACATATTTTGATAATTTTAGGTATATACACGCTGTAAGTATACATGTAATGTAGTAACATTCATAATAACATGTAATATTTTCATATTTTATATACACACTAAGTATATATGTAATGTAGTAACATTCATGATAACATGTAATATTTACATATTTTATACACACACTGTAAGTATATATGTAGTATCTAGTAACATTCATAATAACATGTAATATTTACATATTTTCATCATTTTAAGTATTCATTTCACAGACGCATCACAACGTTCACTTCCCCTTCAACAACAAGACCACTAATCATGGCAGACTTGATGAGAGACAACAAAGACTACTTTGGGACAAATGATGATCCAGAAACTTCTATTTTTGAGCCTGAATATAAGGAGGATGATCTACAAGTTTTAGAAGCTAAACAGATTAGTCAAAAACTAAGCATCATGTAGCACTATTGCTAAGTGCTAAACAAGATATACAATCATAATAAAACAATCACTTACTGTACAATGTCTGCTCTCACTGGGATAAAGACTGATGGGAGTTTATATCTTCCCCTTCACATCAACAAGTCATCATCATCCTTATGCAGGTAGAAAAAAAGTGCTTTTTCCCTGTTTTTTTCTGCTTTTTCATGTCTAAGTTGGCTGTCAAAGTTGACCAACTTGTGTGTTTATGTCCACAACCTTCTACTATCCAGGTGAGAGACATGATTTATCATCTACAATGAACTCTCACCAACTCATAGGCCATGCAGCAGCTCGATATGTCCATATAGCAGCATAAGCTAGTTAGGTCGGCTAAAATAATCCGTCTGTGTTAGCGCTTATAATAACAATATCACTAGTACCGTATTTCCTTAAATAGCCGCAGGGGCGCTAATTGATTTAAAACCTCCTGTCACTCTGGCGCTTACCAGAAGCCTGCGGGATGGCCAAGCATGCGCTAATTATTTTAAAACCTCTTCTCACTCCGGCGCTTACCTTATCATGAAAAGCACATTTAATTAAAAAACCCGTTATTATTGTCTTACCTTTAGGTATAAATGAGTCCATGCCAGCTCCTTTTGAAGAAAAGCATAGATATAGAAGACTTCCTTATCTTTCTTCAGTTTTAAAAGTCTCTCTGTCTTGATGTAAATCTTCCTTTTAAGTATTACCTCCTGCTTCGATTGAAAGTCCAGTTTAGAAAACTGTTTTTATTTTAGATATGTAATCCTCCATGGTAAAAACAATGGCTGCGCACTCTTGCTGCATGTTGTCTTCTTCTGCAGCACCGGTTTTCTGCAGTACCAGCAGTCGCAAAAAGGATCACTAGCGCCCTCTACCACCAGGAGGCGGGAGTCGTTTAATGACTCATATTTGACCCGGCGGAAGTGCCAAGCATGCGCTAATTATTTTGCGAAACGAGTTTGACCCGGCTGTAATTCAAGGCATGCGAATACCATATTCCCGGCGCCAATTCAAGGAAATACGGTACTTGTTAATATTCAGGTCACCACATGTAAATGGAGGATTGTTGGCGTTTTTTTTTTTTTTTTTAGAAGACTTTAAGGGCACGGTAGTGTAGTCCCTTTAGCTGCGTCGTTGGCCACCTCTTACTTGCCGTGTATTATAATTTAGAATGCATAAAAAAATAAAAACGTGTGTTCTTGTAAGGTGCTAGGATTGTGAATGATTCCAAAAAGTGGCGTTCCTCTTGAAGCAGACGGAGAGTGATGATAATATTTGTCATGAACATAAATAATCCCCACAGAGACGGACACTGCCAGCCCAGGATCTCTGGACACGGCGTCGCTGCGCACCATGCTGGCCGTGGTGGACTACCTGAGACACCAGCACAGACCTCTGGGCTCTGCCAGGTTGGTGTTTTCACCCCAAACTCTTCCTACGTCCGCAGGGATTATTTTGCTAACGTGGAACTTTGCATCCAGCAAGTCTTGTGGCACAGTCTGCGACTCCAACTTCTGGCTGGACCTCAACTACCTGCAGGTGGCCAAAGCTGCTCAGTCGTGCTCGGCTCACTTCACAGCCCTGCTCTACACCGAGGTCTACGTAGACAAGATCAAGCTGAGTTTGGAGGAGAGCCGCAGGTAGGCACCCACTTTCCCCACGGTGCCATGTGGCCTGATGGATCATCTCCTCTGTTTAGGACCAAAGGCAGGGCCACGCGTAAGATGGACTTTGAAGAGAACAGCCAGCACGGCACCATCTGCAGTCTGACTGAGAGAAGCATGGAGGACACCAACATCAGCCTGCAGGTCAGTTCTCTCAAGGTTCCTTCACACTTCAACTTTTGATGAACCGTTAGAGATGTTTTTATCAGCTACAGATGTTACAGCATAACCAGAAATCATGATCATAAATAAAGATACAAGTAAAAGTAGTTACTGTCAGGTTTAAGCACCAAAGTATCTATTAAACAGAACAAGAAGCAAGGAATCAGGCAGAGACAGAGTTCAATTTTGCTAATGAGGAGAACGCATGGAGCTGCACACTCAGTTACAGTCTCACCCTACGCTCTGAGGAACAGCCCACGCGCTCCTCTTTTTATTCAGTAGAGCAGAAACATAGATGTATCAGTGTCAGTGATACCAACCACCACAGAAACATAGAAGTATTAGTACAGTGATACCAACCACCACAGAAACATGGAAGTATCAGTGTCAGTGATACCAACCACCACAGAAACATAGAAGTATTAGTACAGTGATACCAACCACCACAGAAACATGGAAGTATCAGTGTCAGTGATACCAACCACCACAGAAACATAGAAGTATTAGTACAGTGATACCAACCACCACAGAAACATAGAAGTATCAGTGTCAGTGATACCAACCACCACAGAAACATAGAAGTATCAGTGTCAGTGATACCAACCACCACAGTAACATAGAAGTATCAGTGTCAGTGATACCAACCACCACAGTAACATAGAAGTATCAGTGTCAGTGATACCAACCACAACAGAGAAACATAGAAGTATCAGTGTCAGTGATACCAACCACCACAGAAACATAGAAGTATCAGTGTCAGTGATACCAACCACCACAGAAACATAGAAGTATCAGTGTCAGTGATACCAACCACCACAGTAACATAGAAGTATCAGTGTCAGTGATACCAACCACAACAGAGAAACATAGAAGTATCAGTGTCAGTGATACCAACCACAACAGAGAAACATAGAAGTATCAGTGTCAGTGATACCAACCACAACAGAGAAACATAGAAGTATCAGTGTCAGTGATACCAACCACCACAGAAACATAGAAGTATCAGTGTCAGTGATACCAACCACCACAGAAACATAGAAGTATCAGTGTCAGTGATACCAACCACCACAGAAACATAGAAGTATCAGTGTCAGTGATACCAACCACCACATAAATATATCAGTGTCAGTGATACCAACCACCACAGAAACATAAAAGTATCAGTGTCAGTGATACCAACCACAACAGAGAAACATAGAAGTATCAATGCGGTGATACCAACTGTATAAAGAATGGCTCAGGGACACAGAGAGGTAGCGTTGCTGTCATGTTTACTAGTCATTCAGGAAGTCAGTCCCAGCCCCAAAGTACCCTGGGATATGTAGGCATAGCCTACCACTACACCTCCCCTTCTTAGTTCAGCAACAACATATTCAAACACAAACTAATAAGCAAACTTATTCAAACATTTTAGATGAACTTAGACCACTGTAAATGAATAACTCTGACATAGTATTACAATCATCTTTCGCTTACACTTCTTTTTTTTTTTTTTTTTTTTTTTTTTTTTTTTTTTTTTTTTTTCACAAACAAGAACTTGAAATACTTTAGAGTTCTACAAATCAAGTCTCTCAGGAGCCTTTGTCACTCTGCCTGACCTGGTGACTTGTGGTTGTCCAGGAGGAGTACCTGTGGCTCTGAGGTGGATTCTGTTTCTCCTCAGAACGCCCCTGTCAGTCTCTACCAAGTATGACCTTGGTGTGTGGGCATTTCCCAATACAGTCCCAGGGGTCGCTTCCGTGGTGACCCACACTTTCTGTCCAGACGGGAGCTCTGGGAGCGCACGGGAACGGTGGTGGTGGTTGTAGTTTGCAGCTTGCTTGCGTCGCCCTTCCTCATCCTTCTGGCGAAACTCCTGCAGCTCGGGCCATTTAGGGTCCAGCTTGCTTGAAGGCTGCGGCAGTGATGTGCGCAGGTTCCTCCCCATCAGCAACTGCGCTGGTGAGAATCCGTGCTCTAGCGGTGTGGCTCTGTATGCCAGTAGTGCCCTGACTTGGTCAGTGTCTTTTTCCCACAGCTTCTTGACAGTTTGAACAGCACGCTCCGCTTCACCATTCGCTTGTGGGTAGCGAGGACTGCTCGTGACATGTGTGAAGCTGCACTCTTTTGCAAATGCTCTGAATGCCTCCGACGAAAACTGGGGCCCATTGTCAGAAACCACGGTCTGTGCGTAACCATGATGACTAAAAGCATCTTTCACAGCTCCAATGGTGGCCTCAGATGTCGTAACTCTGAGCTCTGCCACCTCGATGTACCTAGAAAAATAATCAACAATAAGCAGGTAAGTCTTTTTGCTCCATTCAAACAGGTCCATCCCCACCTTTTGCCATGGGCGATCTGGTACTGTGGTCTCCATCAGCGGCTCTCTGTACTGGATTCTATATTTTTGGCACGTTTCACACTGGTCCACTGCCTCTCTGATGTGGGCAGTGATTCCAGGCCACCATACCGATTCCTTGGCTCTAGAGCGACATTTGGAGATTCCTTGATGACCTTCGTGAAGTTTAGTCATGATCTCCCTTCTGAGTGCTTGTGGTATCACCAGTCTCTCGCCTTTCATGAGAAGGTCATCTGCAAGATACAGGTCTGCTCTGACCTTCCAGTAGGGGGCAACGTCTGGCCTCAGCGTGTGTTTTTCCGGCCATTCTGTCAGACAGTAGTGTGACACTGTTTTGCATGTTTCATCTGCTTGTTGTGCCCGTTTAATTTCTTCCAATCGTGTGTCTGTAGCGGGGAGTGAGGACACAACAGTATTCACAAACACCTGGACCTCTCTTTCAAGTTCCAAGTCACCAGGTGACATCTTGTCCTGAAGCGGCGCTCTAGACAGCGTGTCTGCAGTGATGAGGTTTTTCCCTGGGACATGAACAATGTCATAATCATACCTCAGGAGTCGCAGACGAAATCTCAGAACCCTTGGTGGCAGATCATCCAAACCTCTGGTGCTCAACAGTGGGACCAGGGGCTTATGGTCTGTCAGGAGTGTGAAGTGTAGACCCTGCACGTAGGAGGTCAGTCTTTCGCACGCCCATGTTGCTGCCAGCGCCTCCTTTTCAATCTGCGCATAGCGCTTCTCTGTATCTGTCAGTCCTCTTGAAATAAACGTCACTGGTTGCCATGAGCCATCAGCCTGTTTCTGCGTGAGAACAGCACCTATTCCGTATGCTGATGCATCTGCTGCTACTTGAGTCTCTGCTGCATTTGAATATTTAGCAAGTGCTGTCGGTGAGCTCAGTCCTTCTTTCAGCTTTTGAAAAGCAGTCTGTTGAGGTTCCCCCCAGACCCACTCATTTTTCTCCCTCAGTAGGTCTTTCAGGGGCACGGTGACAGTAGCCAGTTGTGGCAAGAATTTGGACAGGTAATTTGCCATGCCTATTAGGCGGCGCACATCCTCCGCGCATTCAGGCTCTGGCATCTGAAGAATCGCTTTTGTTTTGTTTGGGTCGGGCTCGATGCCTTTTGCCGAAACCTTGTGACCAACAAAGATCATGTGCTCCTTAGCAAACTCACACTTCTCGTTCAAAGTGAGGCCTTCCTCCTGCATTTTCTGGAGCACACTGTGCAGTGTTTGGTCATGTTCCTGTCTGTCACGGCCATACACAAGAACATCATCTGCATGACACAGCACGCCCTCAAAATCCTCCAACATTTGTGACATCCTTCTTTGAAAATGTTCTGGAGCGGATTTGATCCCAAAGGGCAGGCGGTTGAACAGATATCTCCCAAAAGGAGTGATGAATGTGGTTAATGGTCGTGATTTTGGGGTTAATGGGATTTGCCAAAATCCAGATCGAGCATCTAGTTTTGTGAAAACCTTTGCCTCTGACATCATCGCAAGTGTTTGGTCGACGGAAGGAAGAATATGGCGTTCTCTTTTCACTGCTTTGTTTAGCTTTGTGAGATCTACACAGATCCTGAGTTTGTCCTGCTTTGGTTTTGGAACCACAACCATTCCAGAGCACCAAGCCGTTGGTTCTGTCACTTTTGATATGACTCCCATAGTTTCCATTCTATCCAGTTCTTCACGCACTTTCTCTCTCAGTGGCAGTGGGACCCGTCTGGGTGTTGAGAGAGCATAAGGTGTCGCTCCTTTTTTCAGCTCTATGCGGTACGGCTCCTTCAGCTCACCAAGCCCATGGAACACCGCTGGATACGCTGCTTTGAAATCTGTTTCAGGCTGTGTCGCTGTGACAGCCTCTGCTCTGTGAACCAGTTGCATGGCCTCTATGGCTGGTAGTCCCAGAAGTGGTTGTGTCAGTCCTGCCACAACATAAACATGTTGGTCTGTAAAGAGGCCTTTTGCCAGCATTTTCCCCTGGAAACAGCCCTTTACATTCAGGGGGTTGCGTCCCGGTCCAAACAGTTTCTTAAGTGGTTTCTCCAACTTGCCATCTCGTGTTGGTTTAAAGACACTTTCCGGTATGGATGTCACGTCAGCTCCTGTGTCGATTTTAAAATTAATGGCTTCCCCGTTGAGTAGTATATTTTCCATCCAAGGCCTTGTAGTCTGTGTTTGCACCTCACCTAGAAAAGCATAGTCCTCCTGATCATTGTCACCGTCTGACTGGCACTCTGTGACTGTGTTTACTGCTTTCCCTCTGAAACAGGCCACTGCATAATGTCCAATTTTGCGACACTTGCGACATTCTACATCTTTAGCTGGGCAGTCTTTCCATGCATGTCTGCGTCCTTTTCCACATCGGCCACACTCTTTTTCTCCTTGAGTGTCTGACCTTTGGCCTTTGTTTGAGTGTTGAGGCTTTTTCCCCAGGCGCTGAAACCTTGTCTGAACAGCATCTAAATTTATCTTGGAGTCTCCTTCTCCAGCAGTGTTGTACATTAATGTCTGTTGTTTCTTAACAGTTTCACTTTGTCTCACTCTTTGTATTGTCTTCACCAGGGTCAATTCTGAGTCCATCTGTAGCTGTTCTGACAGCCTCCTGTCATTTATTCCAACCACAATTCTGTCTCTTATTAGCTCTTCCTTCAGATCTCTATATTTACAATGTTCTGCTAACTTGTGCACAGTGGTGATGAATGCTTCTGCACTCTCTCCATCTTGTTGGAACCTCATGTTAAACTGGGCCCTTTCAAAAATCACATTGTGTTTTCCCACACAGTGCTGCTCAAATGCTTCTTTAACTGTATCATACTTCTTTTTGTTTTCATCAGTCAACGGTAAAACTGCCAAAATATCATCTGCTGCATCTCCCATAGCATAGAGAAGTGAATTCACCTGATACTCCTCTTCTTTCTCTGTTAATCCCGATACAACACGAAATCTCTCAAACCTTCTGATCCATCTTGGCCATCCTGACGGATTTAAGAAGTCAAATGGTTCTGGGTGTGATATTTGTGTAGATGCCATTGTATATTCCCTTAGTTGTCGATCAGGAAAGGTTTGTGTAGCTCCGCTAGCTTAGCAACTTTTCTTCACTTATCTCCGTTTTTATTGTCAGCACTGAGCTTCCTCCAGGCTATATTCATGAAGAGATAACATCCACCGCTTCACAGGAGTATAAAGTTATAACTTTTGAGTTCTTTTTCACTCTCTGACACCATGTATAAAGAATGGCTCAGGGACACAGAGAGGTAGCGTTGCTGTCATGTTTACTAGTCATTCAGGAAGTCAGTCCCAGCCCCAAAGTACCCTGGGATATGTAGGCATAGCCTACCACTACACCAACCACCACAGAAACATAGAAGTATCAGTGCGGTTATACCAATTACCACAGAAACACAGAAGTATCAGTGTCAGTGATACCAATCACCACAGAAACATAGAGGTATCAGTGCGGTGATACCAACCACCACAGAAACATAGAAGTATCAGTACAGTGATACCAACCACCACAGAAACATAGACGTATCAGTGTGGTGATACCAACCACCACAGAAACATAGAAGTATCAGTGTCAGTGATACCAACCACCACAGAAACATAGAAGTATCAGTGCGGTGATACCAACCACCACAGAAACATATAAGTATCAGTGTCAGTGATACCAACCACCACAGAGAAACATAGAAGTATCAGTGTCAGTGATACCAACCACAACAGAGAAACATAGAAGTATCAGTGTCAGTGATACCAACCACCACAGAAACATAGAAGTATCAGTGTCAGTGATACCAACCACCACAGAAACATAGAAGTATCAGTGTCAGTGATACCAACCACCACAGAAACATAGAAGTATCAGTGTCAGTGATACCAACCACCACAGAAACATAGAAGTATCAGTGTCAGTGATACCAACCACCACAGAAATATATCAGTGTCAGTGATACCAACCACCACAGAAACACAAAAGTATCAGTGTCAGTGATACCAACCACAACAGAGAAACATAGAAGTATCAATGCGGTGATACCAACCACCACAGAAACATAGAAGTATCAGTGCGGTTATACCAATTACCACAGAAACACAGAAGTATCAGTGTCAGTGATACCAATCACCACAGAAACATAGAAGTATCAGTGCGGTGATACCAACCACCACAGAAACATAGAAGTATCAGTACAGTGATACCAACCACCACAGAAACATAGACGTATCAGTGTGGTGATACCAACCACCACAGAAACATAGAAGTATCAGTGTCAGTGATACCAACCACCACAGAAACATAGAAGTATCAGTGCGGTTATACCAATTACCACAGAAACACAGAAGTATCAGTGTCAGTGATACCAATCACCACAGAAACATAGAGGTATCAGTGCGGTGATACCAACCACCACAGAAACATAGAAGTATCAGTACAGTGATACCAACCACCACAGAAACATAGATGTATCAGTGTGGTGATACCAACCACCACAGAAACATAGAAGTATCAGTGTCAGTGATACCAACCACCACAGAAACATAGAAGTATCAGTGCGGTGATACCAACCACCACAGAAACATATAAGTATCAGTGTCAGTGATACCAACCACCACAGAGAAACATAGAAGTATCAGTGTCAGTGATACCAACCACAACAGAGAAACATAGAAGTATCAGTGTCAGTGATACCAACCACCACAGAAACATAGAAGTATCAGTGTCAGTGATACCAACCACCACAGAAACATAGAAGTATCAGTGTCAGTGATACCAACCACCACAGAAACATAGAAGTATCAGTGTCAGTGATACCAACCACCACAGAAATATATCAGTGTCAGTGATACCAACCACCACAGAAACATAAAAGTATCAGTGTCAGTGATACCAACCACAACAGAGAAACATAGAAGTATCAATGCGGTGATACCAACCACCACAGAAACATAGAAGTATCAGTGCGGTTATACCAATTACCACAGAAACACAGAAGTATCAGTGTCAGTGATACCAATCACCACAGAAACATAGAAGTATCAGTGCGGTGATACCAACCACCACAGAAACATAGAAGTATCAGTACAGTGATACCAACCACCACAGAAACATAGACGTATCAGTGTGGTGATACCAACCACCACAGAAACATAGAAGTATCAGTGTCAGTGATACCAACCACCACAGAAACATAGAAGTATCAGTGCGGTGATACCAACCACCACAGAAACATATAAGTATCAGTGTCAGTGATACCAACCACAACAGAGAAACAGAAGTATCAGTGTCAGTGATACCAACCACCACAGAAACATAGAAGTATCAGTGTCAGTGATACCAACCACAACAGAGAAACATAGAAGTATCAGTGTCAGTGATACCAACCACCACAGAAACATAGAAGTATCAGTGTCTGTGATACCAACCACAACAGAGAAACATAGAAGTATCAGTGTCGGTGATACCAACCACCACAGAAACATAGAAATATCAGTGTCAGTGATACCAACCACAACAGAGAAACATAGAAGTATCAGTGTCGGTGATACCAACCACCACAGAAACATAGAAGTATCAGTGTCAGTGATACCAACCACCACAGAAACATATAAGTATCAGTGCGGTGATACCAACCACCACAGAAACATATAAGTATCAGTGCGGTGATACCAACCACCACAGCGGAAGAGGCACGTATTAGAGGACATGGAGGAGGAACATGAGAAGGATCTTGGGACTCTTTGGAAAGAAAAATCCTAAACTCCAAAAAAATCTAGTCATGGATGGTTTCTTTCACTTCCTGGTTGGCTACTTTCTGTATCGCCTCACAATTCACACGACACGTCTGCGTTCCTCACAGTCTCAAGAGTTGTGTTGCGTGACGTCACTTCCTGTGTGTGCTGCAGGACTTGCTGATCGACGTCTACAGGAGCATCGGCGAGCCTGACAGTCTGTATGGGTGTGGTGGAGAGACCATGACCAGTCCCCTGACAAGGTGACATCCTGACACTCACATTTCTTATTTATTTCTTCGACAGGATGTCACAGTTAGCATTTTAAACATATTTTTTACTTCGACACCTCAGAATAAAACATTTTGGTACTTAACACTTTCTCTGATGAGCATAACTCCTTCCGCAGGATTCGAACGTACGAGCATGAATGTATGTGGGGCAAAGCCCTGAGCTCCTACGACCTCCACTCCACCCTGCCGGACACCACTCGACAAGTGGGGATTGTGGAGGCAAGTTATCTTTTATTACATGTCATAGCCTCCACAACAGGGGTCACCAACGTGGTGTCCGCGGGCACCAGGTAGCCCGTAAGGACCAGATGAGTAGCCAGGCCGGCCTGTTCTAAAAATAGCTCAAATAGCAGCACTTACCAGTGAGCTGCCTCTATTTTTCAAATTGTATTTATTTACTAGCAAGCTGGTCTCGCTTTGCCCGACATTTTTAATTCTAAGAGAGACAAAACTCAAATAGAATTTGAAAATCCAAGAAAATATTTTAAAGACTTGGTCTTCACTTGTTTAAATAAATTCTTTTTTTTTTTTTACTTTGCTTCTTATAACTTTCAGAAAGACAATTTTAGAGAAAAAATACAACCTTAAAAATGATTTTAGGATTTTTAAACACATATACCTTTTTACCTTTTAAATTCCTTCCTCTTCTTTCCTGACAATTTAAATCAATGTTCAAGTAAATGTATTTTTTTTTATTGTAAAGAATAACAAATACATTTTAATTTAACTCTTCATTTTAGCTTCTGTTTTTTCGACGAAGAATATTTGTGAAATATTTCTTCAAACTTATTATGATTAAAATTCCAAAAAATTATTCTGGCAAATCTAGAAAATCTGTAGACTCAAATTTAAATCTTATTTCAAAGTCTTTTGAATTTCTTTTAAAATGTTTGTTCTGAAAAATCTAGAAGAAATAATGATTTGTCTTTGTTAGAAATATAGCTTGGTCCAATTTGTTATATATTCTAACAAAGTGTAGATTGGATTTTAACCTATTTAATCAAAATTCTAAAATTATCTTAATCAGGAAAAATGACTAATGATGTTCCATAAATTCTTTTTTTAAGTTTTTCTCTTCTTTTTTTCGGTTGAATTTTGAGTTTTAAAGAGTCGAAATTGAAGATAAACTATGTTTCAAAATTTAATTGTCATTTTGTTCGTGTTTTCTCCTCTTTTAAACCGTTCAATTAAGTGTAAATATCATTAATTATTAATAATAACATAGAGTTAAAGGTAAATTGAGCAAATTGGCTATTTCTGGCAATTTATTGAAGTGTGTATCAAACTGGTAGCCCTTCGCATTAATCACTACCCAAGAAGTAGCTCTTGCTTTCAAAAAGGTTGGTGACCCCCGATCCAGAAGAAAACAAATCGGACGCTTTTTTTTATCTTTTATTGCCAATCTTATGCTTACAACGGGCCCAATTCCTCCATGCTTCACTTTAAGACTTGTTCATTTTTCACTGACATGGTGTGTTCAATGACCATGGGAAAAATGACCATCATAACACACTATATAGAGTTTATTATTTGCACACCGTTGACTAGTGATGCAACGGAAATTTGTCAGTCAAAAAACATATTTTGTTCATCTGAGCAGTGCTCCAAAAAACGATGTTGTGCACGAGTACAGTCTCCAATAACACCGGAAATAGATGCCGGATTTGTGACTAAAAGGATTGGAGGAAAAAAAAAAATCTCAACAAAGTACATTGTGCAAAAGTAATTTAAAAATAGAACAAAACAATATAAAGTAAGAAAATATATGTTAATACCATACTTAAAGGCCTACTGAAATGAATGTTTTTTATTTAAACGGGGATAGCAGATCCATTCTATGTGTCATACTTGATCATTTTGCGATATTGCCATATTTTTGCTGAAAGGATTTAGTAGAGAACATCGACGATAAAGTTCACAACTTTTGGTCTCTGATAAAAAAATAACCTTGCCCCTACCGGAAGTAGCGTGACGTTGTCAGTTGTTCACTCCCTCATATTTTCCTATTGTTTTCAACGCAGCTAGAGCGATTTGGACCGTGAAAGTGACGATTACCCCATTAATTTGAGCGAGGATGAAAGATTCGTGGATGAGGAACGTTAGAGTGACGGACTAGAATGCAGTGTAATACATATTTTTTTTCGCTCTGACCGTAACTTAGGTACAAGCTGGCTCATTGGATTCCACACTCTCTCCTTTTTCTATTGTGGATCACTGATTTGTATTTTAAACCACCTGGGATACTATATCCTCTTGAAAATGAGAGTCGAGAACGCGAAATGGACATTACAGTGCCTTTTATCTCCACGACAATACATCGGCGAAGCTCTTTAGCATCTTTAGCATGAGCTAACGTGATAGCATCTGTCTCAAATGCAGATAGAAACAAAATAAATAAATCCCTGACTGGAAGGATAGACAGAAGATCGACAATACTATTAAACCATGGACATGTAACTACACGGTTAATAGATCTCAGCCTGGCAAAGCTTAACAATGCTGTTGCTAACGACGCTAAGGCTAACTTAGCAACCGGAGCTCACAGAGCTATGATAAAAACATTAGCGCTCCACCTACGCCAGCCAGCCCTCATCTGCTTTGCTCAGCAACACCCGTGCTCACCTGCGTTCCAGCGATTGACGGCGCGACGAAGGACTTCACCAGATCATCCGTGCGGTGGGTCTGCTAGCATCGGCTAGGCGTCTGCTAGCATCGGCTAGGCGTCTGCTATCCGAGTAAGTGGTCCTTGTGTTGCTACAGCCACCTACAACGTTCTTTTTTGCAGCCTCCATTGTTCATTAAACAAATTGCAAAAGATTCACCAACACAGATGTCCAGAATACTGTGGAATTATGAAATGAAAACAGAGCTTTTTTGTATTGTATTCAATGGAGAAGGCATACCTCTGTTCCCCGGGCTACGTCACGTGCATACGTCATCCTTCGAAGGCTTTTTCAAGCGGAAGTGTGGCGGGAAATTTAAAATGTCACTTTATAAGTTAACCCGGCCGTATTGGCATGTGTGGCAATGTTAAGATGTCATCATTGATATATAAACTATCAGACTGCGTGGTCGCTAGTAGTGGCTTTCAGTAGGCCTTTAATAGTAACAGATGTGTTTTAAATGTATATTCACTTTTGTGTTTGCCTTTTTAAAGAATATTTTCATCACAGCAAATCATGTGATGATGTCATATTGACCACACCCCTAACCACGCCCCCACCGCCACAGGTATTTTGGCAATCTAGGGGAAACCCTGACATGATCTGTTTTCTCACACCCCCCCGACACCTTATCTGTATAAGTGGTGGTGGTCTAACCAGGATTATCTGTATAAATGGTGGTGGTCTAACCAGGATTAGAAGACTTTAGAGCGGGGGTGTCCAAAGTGCGGCCCGTGGCTAATTTTTTTAATGGCCCGCGACGCAATCGTTGGCATTGTAATATTGTACTGTATTCACTCACCTGAGAACACCTGTAATTGTGTTTACAAACCATCTTGTTAGCATGGAGCTAAGAGTGGTTCCCAGCACCGTTGGTCTTCTTATCACAAGTTTTTCTAGAAGTGTTTTTCATTTCCAGCAGAGTTTCTCACCTTGCTATGGTCTCACAGGGCCTGCAGAACTTTGGTCTGAGCAGCATCCTCAGCACCTACCTGAAGGGTCTGGAGAGTGAAGGTGTGGAGTGGGGAGCTGAGCTGAGAGAGCTGCGCTTCCAGGCCGCCTGGAGAACTACTCAGTGGGACTGTCACCTGTCGGAGAGGTGAGGACCTTCACTTCTTCATCATGACCTATGGTTCTTGTTCAAGGACCTTCACTTCTTCATAATGACCTACTGGTTCTTGTTCAAGGACCTTCACTTCTTCATAATGACCTATGGTTCTTGTTCAAGGACCTTCACTTCTTCTTAATGACCTACTGGTTCTTGTTCAAGGACCTTCACTTCTTCATCGTGACCTATGGTTCTTGTTCAAGGACCTTCACTTCTTCATCATGACCAATGGTTCTTGTTCAAGGACCTTCACTTCTTCATCATGACCTATGGTTCTTGTTCAAGGACCTTCACTTCTTCATAATGACCTACTGGTTCTTGTCCAAGGACCTTCACTTCTTCATAATGACCTACTGGTTCTTGTTCAAGGACCTTCACTTCTTCATAATGACCTACTGGTTCTTGTTCAAGGACCTTCACTTCTTCATCATGACCTATGGTTCTTGTTCAAGGACCTTCACTTCTTCATCATGACCTACTGATTCTTGTTCAAGGACCTTCACTTCTTCATCATGACCTATGGTTCTTGTTCAAGGACCTTCACTTATTCTTAATGACCTACTGGTTCTTGTTCAAGGACCTTCACTTCTTCTTAATGACCTACTGGTTCTTGTTCAAGGACCTTCACTTCTTCATAATGACCTACTGGTTCTTGTTCAAGGACCTTCACTTCTTCATAATGACCTACTGGTTCTTGTTCAAGGACCTTCACTTCTTCTTAATGACCTACTGGTTCTTGTTCAAGGACCTTCACTTCTTCTTAATGACCTACTGTTCTTGTTCAAGGACCTTCACTTCTTCTTAATGACCTACTGGTTCTTGTTCAAGGACCTTCACTTCTTCATAATGACCTACTGGTTCTTGTTCAAGGACCTTCACTTATTCTTAATGACCTACTGGTTCTTGTTCAAGGACCTTCACTTCTTCATAATGACCTACTGGTTCTTGTTCAAGGACCTTCACTTATTCTTAATGACCTACTGGTTCTTGTTCAAGGACCTTCACTTCTTCATAATGACCTACTGGTTCTTGTTCAAGGACCTTCACTTCTTCTTAATGACCAACTGGTTCTTGTTCAAGGACCTTCACTTATTCTTAATGACCTACTGGTTCTTGTTCAAGGACCTTCACTTATTCTTAATGACCTACTGGTTCTTGTTCAAGGACCTTCACTTCTTCATAATGACCTACTGGTTCTTGTTCAAGGACCTTCACTTATTCTTAATGACCTACTGGTTCTTGTTCAAGGACCTTCACTTCTTCATAATGACCTACTGGTTCTTGTTCAAGGACCTTCACTTCTTCTTAATGACCTACTGGTTCTTGTTCAAGGACCTTCACTTATTCTTAATGACCTACTGGTTCTTGTTCAAGGACCTTCACTTATTCTTAATGACCTACTGGTTCTTGTTCAAGGACCTTCACTTCTTCATAATGACCTACTGGTTCTTGTTCAAGGACCTTCACTTCTTCATCATGACCTACTGGTCACTGAAACCTATTTTGTGTCCCCAGGAGTGACAAATGCAGAGCAGGCTTTCACGAGTCGGTGTTCTGCGCCTTGCAAGCCCTGAAGGACGGCGAGTTCTCGGTGTTGGATCACACCCTCAAACAGGCCAGGTGAGGCGCACTTCCTGGCGGGAAAACATCAGACGACTTGAACAGTTTCCTCACACAGGAGCGGCGAGGTGGAGGAGCTGTGTCGAGGCAGTCTGGAGGCCGTGTGGTCTCTGTACCCGGCACTCAGGAACCTGCAGAGCATCAGGGAGCTGGAGAGCGCCAAGCTGCTTTTCTCCAGGTGATGCAACAACATGGCTGAACAAGTCCTGAAGGATCCAAGTTGTGTTTGTCACCCACAGAACCTTCTCCGACCTGGCCGTGAAGGACTTGTGTGACCAGTGGAGGACACACTCCCAGCTGCTGGCCGACAGCGACTTTGCTCTGGTGGAGCCCATCCTGGCCGTGCGCTCCGTGTCCCACCACCTCCTGATGTCCAAGGCGCTGGACGCCGACCGGAACCAGTACCTCGGCTCCGTGCTCACTGACCACCTGCTGGAGCTCTGCAGGCTGGCGCGTAAAGCTGGAAATACTCAGGTAGGGTCTCCACAAGCACCTGCTCAGGTAGGGTCTCCACAAAGACCTGCTCAGGTAGGGTCTCCACAAAGACCTGCTCAGGTAGGGTCTCCACAAGCACCTGCTCAGGTAGGGTCTCCACAAAGACCTGCTTAGGTAGAGTCTCCACAAAGACCTGCTCAGGTAGGGTCTCCGCAAAGACCTGCTCAGGTAGGGTCTCCACAAAGACCTGCTCAGGTAGGGTCTCCACAAAGACCTGCTCAGGTAGGGTCTCCACAAAGACCTGCTCAGGTAGGGTCTCCACAAAGACCTGCTCAGGTAGGGTCTCCGCAAACACCTGCTCAGTATTCAAACCTGCAACCCCTGGGAAATACGATGAATCAGCAGACTTGGAGGATGTACTTGTTTCATTCTGTGGAACATAATCCGATAAGAGACATGGTTGCAAAGGTCCGTGTTACTTCTGTTCATTCTATTTCCATATTAGGGCCATTTGTCTGGTGTGCACGCTACTAGGACCACCCACACGTCATATTGTCTGGTCTGCACGCTACTAGGACCACTGACACGTCATATTGTCTGGTCTGCACGCTACTAGGAACACTGACACGTCATATTGTCTGGTCTGCACGCTACTAGGACCACTGACACGTCATATTGTCTGGTCTGCACGCTACTAGGACCACTGACACGTCATATTGTCTGGTCTGCACGCTACTAGGACCACTGACACGTCATATTGTCTGGTCTGCATGCTACTAGGACCACTGACACGTCATATTGTCTGGTCTGCACGCTACTAGGACCACTGACACGTCATATTGTCTGGTCTGCATGCTACTAGGACCACTGACACGTCATATTGTCTGGTCTGCACGCTACTAGGACCACTGACACGTCATATTGTCTGGTCTGCACGCTACTAGGACCACTGACACGTCATATTGTCTGGTCTGCATGCTACTAGGACCACTGACACATCATATTGTCTGGTCTGCACGCTACTAGGACCACTGACACGTCATATTGTCTGGTCTGCATGCTACTAGGACCACTGACACGTCATATTGTCTGGTCTGCACGCTACTAGGACCACTGACACGTCATATTGTCTGGTCTGCACGCTACTAGGACCACCCACACGTCATATTGTCTGGTCTGCACGCTACTAGGGCCACCCACACGTCATATTGTCTGGTCTGCACGCTACTAGGGCCACCCACACGTCATATTGTCTGGTCTGCACGCTACTAGGACCACCCACACGTCATATTGTCTGGTCTGCACGCTACTAGGGCCACCCACACGTCATATTGTCTGGTCTGCACGCTACTAGGGCCACCCACACGTCATATTGTCTGGTCTGCATGCTACTAAGAGCACTGACACGTCATATTGTCTGGTCTGCATGCTACTAGGACCACTGACATGTCATATTGTCTGGTCTGCACGCTACTAGGACCACTGACACGTCATATTGTCTGGTCTGCATGCTACTAGGACCACCCACACGTCATATTGTCTGGTCTGCACGCTACTAGGACCACTGACATGTCATATTGTCTGGTCCGCACGCTACTAGGACCACTGACATGTCATATTGTCTGGTCTGCATGCTACTAGGACCACTGACATGTCATATTGTCTGGTCCGCACGCTACTAGGACCACTGACATGTCATATTGTCTGGTCTGCACGCTACTAGGACCAACCACACGTCATATTGTCTGGTCCGCACGCTACTAGGACCACTGACATGTCATATTGTCTGGTCCGCACGCTACTAGGACCACTGACATGTCATATTGTCTGGTCCGCACGCTACTAGGACCACTGACACGTCATATTGTCTGGTCTGTACGCTACTAGGACCACCCACACGTCATATTGTCTGGTCTGCATGCTACTAGGACCACCCACACGTCATATTGTCTGGTCTGCACGCTACTAGGACCACTGACATGTCATATTGTCTGGTCCGCACGCTACTAGGACCACTGACATGTCATATTGTCTGGTCTGCATGCTACTAGGACCACTGACATGTCATATTGTCTGGTCCGCACGCTACTAGGACCACTGACATGTCATATTGTCTGGTCTGCACGCTACTAGGACCAACCACACGTCATATTGTCTGGTCCGCACGCTACTAGGACCACTGACATGTCATATTGTCTGGTCCGCACGCTACTAGGACCACTGACATGTCATATTGTCTGGTCCGCACGCTACTAGGACCACTGACACGTCATATTGTCTGGTCTGTACGCTACTAGGACCACCCACACGTCATATTGTCTGGTCTGCATGCTACTAGGACCACCCACACGTCATATTGTCTGGTCTGCACGCTACTAGGACCACTGACATGTCATATTGTCTGGTCCGCACGCTACTAGGACCACTGACATGTCATATTGTCTGGTCTGCACGCTACTAGGACCACCCACACGTCATATTGTCTGGTCTGCATGCTACTAGGACCACCCACACGTCATATTGTCTGGTCTGCACGCTACTAGGACCACTGACATGTCATATTGTCTGGTCCGCACGCTACTAGGACCACTGACACATCATATTGTCTGGTCAGCATGCTACTAAGACCACTGACATGTCATATTGTCTGGTCCGCACGCTACTAGGACCACTGACATGTCATATTGTCTGGTCTGCATGCTACTAGGACCACTGACACGTCATATTGTCTGGTCCGCACGCTACTAGGACCACTGACATGTCATATTGTCTGGTCTGCATGCTACTAGGACCACTGACACGTCATATTGTCTGGTCCGCACGCTACTAGGACCACTGACACGTCATATTGTCTGGTCCGCACGCTACTAGGACCACTGACACGTCATATTGTCTGGTCCGCACGCTACTAGGAGCACCCACACGTCATATTGTCTGGTCCGCACGCTACTAGGACCACTGACACGTCATATTGTCTGGTCCGCACGCTACTAGGACCACTGACACGTCATATTGTCTGGTCCGCACGCTACTAGGACCACTGACACGTCATATTGTCTGGTCTGCACGCTACTAGGACCACTGACACGTCATATTGTCTGGTCCGCACGCTACTAGGACCACTGACACGTCATATTGTCTGGTCTGCACGCTACTAGGACCACTGACACGTCATATTGTCTGGTCCGCACGCTACTAGGACCACCCACACGTCATATTGTCTGGTCCGCACGCTACTAGGACCACTGACACGTCATATTGTCTGGTCCGCACGCTACTAGGAGCACCCACACGTCATATTGTCTGGTCCGCACGCTACTAGGACCACTGACATGTCATATTGTCTGGTCTGCACGCTACTAGGACCACCGACACGTCATATTGTCTGGTCTGCATGCTACTAGGACCACTGACACGTCATATTGTCTGGTCCGCACGCTACTAGGACCACCCACACGTCATATTGTCTGGTCTGCACGCTACTAGGACCACTGACACGTCATATTGTCTGGTCTGCATGCTACTAGGAGCACCCACACGTCATATTGTCTGGTCCGCACGCTACTAGGACCACTGACACGTCATATTGTCTGGTCTGCACGCTACTAGGACCACCCACACGTCATATTGTCTGGTCTGCACGCTACTAGGGCCACCCACACGTCATATTGTCTGGTCTGCACGCTACTAGGGCCACCCACACGTCATATTGTCTGGTCTGCACGCTACTAGGACCACCCACACGTCATATTGTCTGGTCTGCACGCTACTAGGGCCACCCACACGTCATATTGTCTGGTCTGCACGCTACTAGGGCCACCCACACGTCATATTGTCTGGTCTGCATGCTACTAAGAGCACTGACACGTCATATTGTCTGGTCTGCATGCTACTAGGACCACTGACATGTCATATTGTCTGGTCTGCACGCTACTAGGACCACTGACACGTCATATTGTCTGGTCTGCATGCTACTAGGACCACCCACACGTCATATTGTCTGGTCTGCACGCTACTAGGACCACTGACATGTCATATTGTCTGGTCCGCACGCTACTAGGACCACTGACATGTCATATTGTCTGGTCTGCATGCTACTAGGACCACTGACATGTCATATTGTCTGGTCCGCACGCTACTAGGACCACTGACATGTCATATTGTCTGGTCTGCACGCTACTAGGACCAACCACACGTCATATTGTCTGGTCCGCACGCTACTAGGACCACTGACATGTCATATTGTCTGGTCCGCACGCTACTAGGACCACTGACATGTCATATTGTCTGGTCCGCACGCTACTAGGACCACTGACACGTCATATTGTCTGGTCTGTACGCTACTAGGACCACCCACACGTCATATTGTCTGGTCTGCATGCTACTAGGACCACCCACACGTCATATTGTCTGGTCTGCACGCTACTAGGACCACTGACATGTCATATTGTCTGGTCCGCACGCTACTAGGACCACTGACATGTCATATTGTCTGGTCTGCATGCTACTAGGACCACTGACATGTCATATTGTCTGGTCCGCACGCTACTAGGACCACTGACATGTCATATTGTCTGGTCTGCACGCTACTAGGACCAACCACACGTCATATTGTCTGGTCCGCACGCTACTAGGACCACTGACATGTCATATTGTCTGGTCCGCACGCTACTAGGACCACTGACATGTCATATTGTCTGGTCCGCACGCTACTAGGACCACTGACACGTCATATTGTCTGGTCTGTACGCTACTAGGACCACCCACACGTCATATTGTCTGGTCTGCATGCTACTAGGACCACCCACACGTCATATTGTCTGGTCTGCACGCTACTAGGACCACTGACATGTCATATTGTCTGGTCCGCACGCTACTAGGACCACTGACATGTCATATTGTCTGGTCTGCACGCTACTAGGACCACCCACACGTCATATTGTCTGGTCTGCATGCTACTAGGACCACCCACACGTCATATTGTCTGGTCTGCACGCTACTAGGACCACTGACATGTCATATTGTCTGGTCCGCACGCTACTAGGACCACTGACACATCATATTGTCTGGTCAGCATGCTACTAAGACCACTGACATGTCATATTGTCTGGTCCGCACGCTACTAGGACCACTGACATGTCATATTGTCTGGTCTGCATGCTACTAGGACCACTGACACGTCATATTGTCTGGTCCGCACGCTACTAGGACCACTGACATGTCATATTGTCTGGTCTGCATGCTACTAGGACCACTGACACGTCATATTGTCTGGTCCGCACGCTACTAGGACCACTGACACGTCATATTGTCTGGTCCGCACGCTACTAGGACCACTGACACGTCATATTGTCTGGTCCGCACGCTACTAGGAGCACCCACACGTCATATTGTCTGGTCCGCACGCTACTAGGACCACTGACACGTCATATTGTCTGGTCCGCACGCTACTAGGACCACTGACACGTCATATTGTCTGGTCCGCACGCTACTAGGACCACTGACACGTCATATTGTCTGGTCTGCACGCTACTAGGACCACTGACACGTCATATTGTCTGGTCCGCACGCTACTAGGACCACTGACACGTCATATTGTCTGGTCTGCACGCTACTAGGACCACTGACACGTCATATTGTCTGGTCCGCACGCTACTAGGACCACCCACACGTCATATTGTCTGGTCCGCACGCTACTAGGACCACTGACACGTCATATTGTCTGGTCCGCACGCTACTAGGAGCACCCACACGTCATATTGTCTGGTCCGCACGCTACTAGGACCACTGACATGTCATATTGTCTGGTCTGCACGCTACTAGGACCACCGACACGTCATATTGTCTGGTCTGCATGCTACTAGGACCACTGACACGTCATATTGTCTGGTCCGCACGCTACTAGGACCACCCACACGTCATATTGTCTGGTCTGCACGCTACTAGGACCACTGACACGTCATATTGTCTGGTCTGCATGCTACTAGGAGCACCCACACGTCATATTGTCTGGTCCGCACGCTACTAGGAGCACTGACACGTCATATTGTCTGGTCCGCACGCTACTAGGACCACTGACACGTCATATTGTCTGGTCCGCACGCTACTAGGACCACTGACACGTCATATTGTCTGGTCCGCACGCTACTAGGAGCACCCACACGTCATATTGTCTGGTCCGCACGCTACTAGGAGCACCCACACGTCATATTGTCTGGTCCGCACGCTACTAGGACCACCCACACGTCATATTGTCTGGTCTGCACGCTACTAGGACCACTGACACGTCATATTGTCTGGTCTGCATGCTACTAGGAGCACCCACACGTCATATTGTCTGGTCCGCACGCTACTAGGAGCACCCACACGTCATATTGTCTGGTCTGCATGCTACTAGGACCACTGACACGTCATATTGTCTGGTCTGCATGCTACTAGGACCACTGACACGTCATATTGTCTGGTCTGCATGCTACTAGGACCACTGACATGTCATATTGTCTGGTCCGCATGCTACTAGGACCACTGACATGTCATATTGTCTGGTCTGCATGCTACTAGGACCACTGACACGTCATATTGTCTGGTCTGCATGCTACTTTGACCACTGACACGTCATATTGTCTGGTCTGCATGCTACTAAGACCACTGACATGTCATATTGTCTGGTCCGCACGCTACTAGGAGCACCCACACGTCATATCAAGAGTTGTAGCATTGATGTTTTAAATGGAGACAACACACTTAAGAGAGAGGGTGCACATATACTGTAGTAGCACATATACTGTAGTAGCACATATACTGTAGTAGCACATATACTGTAGTAGCACATATACTGTAGTAGCACATACACTGTAGTAGCACATATACTGTAGTAGCACATACAGTATACTGTAGTAGCACATATACTGTAGTAGCACATATACTGTAGTAGCACATACACTGTAGTAGCACATATACTGTAGTAGCACATACAGTATACTGTAGTAGCACATATACTGTAGTAGCACATATACTGTAGTAGCACATACACTGTAGTAGCACATATACTGTAGTAGCACATATACTGTAGTAGCACATATACTGTAGTAGCACATACACTGTAGTAGCACATATACTGTAGTAGCACATATACTGTAGTAGCACATACAGTATACTGTAGTAGCACATATACTGTAGTAGCACATATACTGTAGTAGCACATACACTGTAGTAGCACATATACTGTAGTAGCACATACACTGTAGTAGCACATATACTGTAGTAGCACATATACTGTAGTAGCACATATACTGTAGTAGCACATACAGTATACTGTAGTAGCACATATACTGTAGTAGCACATATACTGTAGTAGCACATACACTGTAGTAGCACATATACTGTAGTAGCACATATACTGTAGTAGCACATATACTGTAGTAGCACATACACTGTAGTAGCACATATACTGTAGTAGCACATATACTGTAGTAGCACATACACTGTAGTAGCACATATACTGTAGTAGCACATATACTGTAGTAGCACATATACTGTAGTAGCACATACACTGTAGTAGCACATATACTGTAGTAGCACATATACTGTAGTAGCACATATACTGTAGTAGCACATATACTGTAGTAGCACATACACTGTAGTAGCACATATACTGTAGTAGCACATATACTGTAGTAGCACATATACTGTAGTAGCACATATACTGTAGTAGCACATATACTGTAGTAGCACATACACTGTAGTAGCACATATACTGTAGTAGCACATATACTGTAGTAGCACATACAGTATACTGTAGTAGCACATATACTGTAGTAGCACATATACTGTAGTAGCACATATACTGTAGTAGCACATATACTGTAGTAGCACATACAGTATATTAGCAGTCAACATATTTGACTTGTGCGTCCAGCTGGCAGAGCGGGCAGTTTTCCAGATGAAGCAACACGGAGTTGAAGGACCGCTGGCGTTGTCGCCTGTGTCGCCGTGGCAACTGGAGGAGGCCCAGGTGTTCTGGGCCAAGAGAGAACATGGTCTTGCTTTGGGCCTGCTGAGACAGATGATCCACAATCTGGAGGACAAGGTGACAAAAGGTCTTGTGCACCACCAGCGTGCAGCACTCATGAGTCCGCTCCACCAGGTGGACCTCCACCCTGCTCTGCTCCCGGTCTTCACCGAGTGTCTCAGGCTGTGCGGGAACTGGCTGGCCGAAACGTGCCAGGAAAGTCCCGGAGTCATTTTGGAGAAGTACCTGGAAAGGGTGAGAAGTTTCTCTGCGACACACAGATGGTGTTGTGGGTGACTGGAGCTGCAGATCTTGACCTTGTAGGCCGTGGACGTGATGGAGGAGGACTCTGGCGTGCAGGACGCTCGCTCGCTGGATCAGAGAACCGAGGCCTTCCTGTCACTCGCCCGCTTTTCTGACGCCCAGTACCAGAGCATCGACAAGTACATGACCTCCTCCGAGTTTGAGAACAAGCAGGCCCTGTTGGAGAAGGCCAAAGAAGAGGTGGACCTGATGAAGGAGCAGAAGGTGGTGTCCAACAGGTGAGTCCACTCCAGGTGTCTTTGATGTTCTTTCTTCATGCAACATGAGGATCAGGATTGGTTTTTCATTCAAATATGGATTAGAATTTGGGTCAGGAAATGGATCTTCTCCCCAGAAAGCCAATAGTGACTCACTCACTGCAACTTTCAACTGGAATAAGTGATAAGACACCCAGAATAAGTGATAAGACACCCAGAATAAGTGATAAAACAACCAGGATAAGTGATAAGACACCCAGAATAAGTGATAAGACCCCCAAAATAAGTGATAAGACACCCAGAATAAGTGATAAAACAACCAGGATAAGTGATAAGACACCCAGAATAAGTGATACGACACCCAGAATAAGTGATAAGACACCCAGAATAAGTGATAAAACAACCAGAATAAGTGATAAGACACCCAGAATAAGTGATAAAACAACCAGAATAAGTGATAAAACACCCAGAATAAGTGATAAGACCCCCAGAATAAGTGATAAGACCCCCAGAATAAGTGATAAGACACCCAGAATAAGTGATAAAACACCCAGAATAAGTGATAAGACCCCCAGAATAAGTGATAAAACACCCAGAATAAGTGATAAGACCCCCAGAATAAGTGATAATCCCTCCCACATGTCGCGTGATGAACAGAGAGCTGGAAGATGTGTCCTGGCAGGTACACGGTGAAGGTGCAACGGGAGCTGGAGTTGGACCAGAAGGCTCTCTCCAACCTGCAGGCAGACCGCCAGCGCTTCCTGTGCAAGGCGGTGGAGAACTACACGCAGTGTCTGGGGCAGGGTGAGGCACACGACACCTGGGTGTTCCGCCTGGCCTCGCTCTGGCTGGAGAACGCCGACGTCAGAGCCGTCAACGACCTGATGAAGGTGTGCCAGTGTTGTTAGCATTGTGTGTTGTTAGCATTGTTCATCTTTAACCAGGGAACGCTTGGTGAATATTTGTATCAAACACCACAACATGATCATTAAATAGCCAACTTTAATAAGTATGAAAGTTAATGAAACACTAAATGTGTGGAGTGGTGATGTACTAGTTGTTACTTGCATGTGTGGTGGTGATGTACTAGTTGTTACTTGCATGTGTGGTGGTGATGTACTAGTTGTTACTTGCATGTGTGGTGGTGATGTACTAGTTGTTACTTGCATGTGTGGTGGTGATGTACTAGTTGTTACTTGCATGTGTGGTGGTGATGTACTAGTTGTTACTTGCATGTGTGGTGGTGATGTACTAGTTGTTGTTGCAGAAAGGAGTGAAGAAGATCCCGTCCTACAAGTTCCTGCCTCTCATGTACCAGCTGGCTGCACGAATGGGAACCAAGATGACTTCCAGCACTGGAGAGGATGTTGGCTTCCATGATGTCCTCAGTGATGTGAGACTTGACACATTCTACCCTCTATTTATTAATATAGATATTATTATTATTTAGTCATCTAACGAGGATAGGATAATGTAGATGTTTAAAGGCCTACTGAAATGAATTTTTTTTTATTTAAACGGGGATAGCAGATCTATTCTATGTGTCATACTTGATCATTTCGCGATATTGCCATATTTTTGCTGAAAGGATTTAGTATAGAACAACGACGATAAAGATCGCAACTTTTGGTATCTGATAAAAAAAAGGCTTGCCCCTACCGGAAGTAGCGTGACGTAGTCAGTTGAACATATACGCAAAGTTCCCTATTGTTTACAATGATGGCCGCATGAAGTGAGAGAGATTCGGACCGAGAAAGCGACAATTTCCCCATTAATTTGAGCGAGGATGAAAGATTTGTGGATGAGTGAAGTGCAAGTGAAGGACTAGTGGGGAGTTGAAGCTATTCAGATAGGGAAGATGCTGTGAGAGTGACCTGATATTCAGCTGGGAATGACTACAACAGTAAATAAACACAAGACATATATATACTCTATTAGCCACAACACAACCAGGCTTATATTTAATATGCCACAAATTAATCCTGCATAAAAACACCTGCGTGTTTGTTATGCTAGCTCCTAGCTCCTCTGCTAGCTCCTAGCTCCATAGAACACGCCAATACAATTCAAACACCTGATCAACACACACAATCACTCAGCCCAAAAGACCGTTCACCTAACCCAAGGTTCATAAAGCTTATATATTTTTAAAAAGTTACGTACATACGCAAAAAAAAAGTTGCGCACATACGGTCAAGCGATGAAATGTTTAGAAGCCAAAGCTGCATACTCACAGTAGCACGTCTGCGTCTTTGTCATCCAAATCAAAGTAATCCTGGTAAGAGTCTGTGGTGTCCCAGTTCTCTACAGGCGTCTGTGTATCGAAGTCAAAAGTCCTCCTGGTTAGAGTCTCTGTTATCCGAGTTCTTCCATCTTGACTGCATCTTTCGGGAATGTAAACAAAGCTGTATTTTTCGAACGAAGTCAGCAACAACAGTACACAGCGCCGGCTGTGTACTGTTGTTGCTGACTTCGTTCAAAAAATACGTCCGTTTCACACCGACAACTTTCTTCTTTGCTTGCTCAGCTTCTTTCTCTATAATGCAATGAACATAATTGCAACAGATTCACGAACACAGATGTCCAGAATACTGTGGAATTATGAAATGAAAACAGAGCTTTTTTGTATTGTATTCAATGTGGAAGGCATACCTCTGTTCCCCGGGCTACGTCACGCGCATACGTCATCCTCAGAGGCGTTTCGAACTGGAAGTTTAGCGGCAAATTTAAAATGTCACTTTATAAGTTAACCCGGCCGTATTGGCATGTGTTATAATGTTAAGATTTCATCATTGATATATAAACTATCAGACTGCGTGGTCGCTAGTAGTGGCTTTCAGTAGGCCTTTAAATAGATGTACTACATATTATTATTATTTAGTCATCTAACGAGGATAGGATAATATAGATGTTTAAATAGATGTACTACATATTATAGCGTGCAAATAAATATATAAACATGACAGCAAACCTAAGCAAATGTTCTGTTTGGACCATGACTGCACTTGCTATAATTATTATTTATGTTATGCATGATTATAATGTACATGTGTACATTATTATACTATACATGTGTACATTATTATAATGTACATGTGTGCATTATTATGATGTACATGTGTGCATTAGTATACTGTACATGTGTACATTATTATAATGTACATGTGTGCATTAGTATACTGTACATGTGCATTATTATACTGTACATGTGTATTATTATACTGTACATGTGCACATTATTATACTGTACGTGTCTATATTATTATAATGTACATGTGTACATTAGTATACTGTGCATGTGCATTACTATACTGTACATGTGTACATTATTATAATGTACACATGTGCATGATTATACTGTACATGTGTGCATGATTATAATATACATGTGTGCATGATTATACTGTACATGTGTGCATGATTATACTGTCCATGTGTGCATGATTATAATATACATGTGTGCATGATTATACTGTACATGTGTGCATGACTATAATGTACATGTGTGCATGATTATACTGTACATGTGTGCATGATATACTGTACATGTGTGCATGATTATACTGTACATGTGTGCATGATTATACTGTACATGTATACATTATTATAAAGTACATGTGTGCATGATTATACTGTCCATGTGTGCATGATTATAATATACATGTGTGCATGATTATACTGTACATGTGTGCATGACTATAATGTACATGTGTGCATGATTATACTGTACATGTGTGCATGATATACTGTACATGTGTGCATGATTATATTGTACATGTATACATTATTATAAAGTACATGTGTGCATGATTATACTGTACATGTGTGCATGATTATACTGTACATGTGTGCATGACTATAATGTACATGTCTGCATGATTATAAAGTACAAGTGTGCATGATTATACTGTACATGTGTACATTATTATAAAGTACATGTGTGCATGATTATAAAGTACATGTGTGCATGATTATAAAGTACATGTGTGCATGATTATACTGTACATGTGTGCATGATTATAAAGTACATGTGTGCATGATTATACTGTACATGTGTGCATGATTATAAAGTACATGTGTGCATGATTATACTGTACATGTGTGCATGATTATACTGTACATGTGTGCATGATTATACTGTATATGTGTACATTATTATAAAGTACATGTGTGCATGATTATAAAGTACATGTGTGCATGATTATACTGTACATGTGTGCATGATTATAAAGTACATGTGTGCATGATTATACTGTACATGTGTGCATGATTATACTGTACATGTGTGCATGATTATACTGTATATGTGTACATTATTATAAAGTACATGTGTGCATGATTATAAAGTACATGTGTGCATGATTATACTGTACATGTGTGCATGATTATACTGTACATGTGTGCATGATTATAAAGTACATGTGTGCATGATTATACTGTACATGTGTGCATGATTATAAAGTACATGTGTGCATGATTATAAAGTACATGTGTGCATGATTATAAAGTACATGTGTGCATGATTATACTGTACATGTGTGCATGACTATAATGTACATGTATCTCCTCTCAGTTGATCTACCGCTCCTCCCTGGAACACCCTCACCACACTCTCTTCATCATCTTTGCGCTGGTCAACGCCAAAAAGGATGAGACATTGTGCAGGAGCCGCCTGCCAAAGAGCAGTCCTAGACAGTCGTCACCCTTCGACATGGTAGGTGGAGCTCAGTGTTGACCTGCAGGAGCGTACATTTGACCTGTCATCTTGCTGTGCAGGAGCCTACATTTGACCTGTCATCTTGCTGTGCAGGAGCGTACATTTGAGCTGTCATCTTGCTGTGCAGGAGCCTACATTTGAGCTGTCATCTTGCTGTGCAGGAGCGTACAGATGTGGCCCGGAGGATCATGGAGGCGGTGAGGAAGAAGAAAGGCGAGATGATCCATGGGATGGAGCGGCTGTGTGACGCCTACATCACGCTGGCCTACATGGACGCCAGCAGACACAAGATGGAGAAGAGTGAGCTAAGCCCCGCCCATCATGGATCAAATAATGCTAACAACCCTGACGCTTGTACGTTGTTGTTGGGTCCAGAGGCCATACCCATCCCTGCAGACCAGCCCATCCTACACATCAAGGACCTGGACACGGTCGCCATGCCAACCCTGGAGATCAAGGTGCTCTGACTAGAAGCATTAAAGGCCTACTGAAATGAAATGTTTGTATTTAAACGGGGATAGCAGATCTATTCTATGTGTCATACTTGATCATTTCGCGATATTGCCATATTTTTGCTGAAAGGATTTAGTATAGAACAACGACGATAAAGATTGCAACTTTTGGTATCTGAAAAAAAAAAGGCTTGCCCCTACCGGAAGTAGCGTGACGTAGTCAGTTGAACATATACGCAAAGTTCCCTATTGTTTACAATGATGGCCGCATGAAGTGAGAGAGATTCGGACCAAGAAAGCGACAATTTCCCCATTAATTTGAGCGAGGATGAAAGATTTGTGGATGAGTAAAGTGCAAGTGAAGGACTAGTGGGGAGTTGAAGCTATTCAGATAGGGAAGATGCTGTGAGAGTGACCTGATATTCAGCTGGGAATGACTACAACAGTAAATAAACACAAGACATATATATACTCTATTAGCCACAACACAACCAGGCTTATATTTAATATGCCACAAATTAATCCTAATGCTAGCTCCTAGCTACTAGCTCGAGCTAGTTATAGCAAGCGATCAAATGTTTGGAAGCGCAGCTGTGTACTCACGTTATCGCAACTGTGTATCCAAATCAAAGTCCTCCTGGTTAGAGTCTCTGTTGTCCGAGTTCTTCCATCTTGACTGCATCTTTCGGGAATGTAAACAAAGAAGCGCCGGCTGTGTACGTGTTGTTGCTGACTTCCCTCGCAAAATAGACACTTCGCACCGACAACTTTCTTCTTTGCTTGCTCAGCTTCTTTCTCCATAATGCAATGAACAAATTGCAACAGATTCACCAACACAGATGTCCAGAATACTGTGGAATAATGAGATGAAAACAGAGCTATTTCGTATTGACTTCAATGGTGTCCGAATACTTCCGTTTCAATGATTGACGTCACGCGCATACGTCAACCCTCAGAGGCGTTTCGAACCAGAAGTTTAGCGGGAAGTTTAAAATGTCACTTTATAAGTTAACCCGGCCGTATTGGCATGTGTTGCAATGTTAAGATTTCATCATTGATATATAAACTATCAGACTGCGTGGTCGCTAGTAGTGGCTTTCAGTAGGCCTTTAATACAACAATAGCAAGAATACTTTTTGAAATATATATGAATACCTATTATACATGTATATTTTATATATATATATATATAATATACAAATACAGTACATGCATATTTATATACATTTTAGTATTTCCCTGCAATTTTGAAAAGACCATTATTGTTGTTGACGTTAACTACCTTTGTTTACAACAATCACAAACATAACACTAGGAGTGTCATGATCTGAAATTGATATCAGACTGATATCAGAAAAAACACCAAGTACGTGATGATATGGACTTGCATGTTAAAATGTGTGGTATCATGTACGATACATCGATACAAGCAGTCTTCCAGCGTGTTTACGTGTTTGTGATACCATGTGCGATACAAGCAGTCCTGCAGCGTGTTTACTTGTGTGTGATATCATGTGCGATACAAGCAGTCCTGCAGCGTGTTTACTTGTGTGGGATATCATGTGCGATACAAGCGGTCCTGCAGCGTGTTTTCTTGTGTGTGATATCATGTGCGATGCAAGCAGTCCTGCAGCGTGTTTACTTGTGTGTGATATAATGTGCGATACAAGCGGTCCTGCAGCGTGTTTTCTTGTGTGTGATATCATGTGCGATACAAGCGGTCCTGCAGCGTGTTTACTTGTGTGTGATATCATGTGCGATACCAGCAGTCCTGCAGCGTGTTTACTTGTGTGTGATATCATGTGCGATACAAGCGGTCCTGCAGCGTGTTTACTTGTGTGTGATATCATGTGCGATACAAGCAGTCTGCATCGTGTTTTCTTGTGTGTGATATCATGTGCGATACAAGACGTCCTGCAGCGTGTTGACTTGTGTGTGGTATCATATGCGATACAAAAAGTCCTGCAGCGTGTTGACTTGTGTGTGATACCGTGTGCGATACAAGCAGTCCTGCAGCGTGTTTACTTGTGTGTGATATCATGTGCGCTACAAGCAGTCCTGCAGCGTGTTTTCTTGTGTGTGATATCATGTGCGATACCAGCAGTCCTGCAGAGTGTTTACTTGTGTGTGATATCATGTGCGATACCAGCAGTCCTGCAGCGTGTTTACTTGTGTGTGATATCATGTGCGATACAAGCGGTCCTGCAGCGTGTTTACTTGTGTGTGATATCATGTGCGATACAAGCAGTCTGCATCGTGTTTTCTTGTGTGTGATATCATGTGCGATACAAGACGTCCTGCAGCGTGTTGACTTGTGTGTGATATCATATGCGATACAAAAAGTCATGCAGCGTGTTGACTTGTGTGTGATACAATGTGCGATACAAGCAGTCCTGCAGAGTGTTTACTTGTGTGTGATAACATGTGAGATTCAAGCAGTACTGCAGCGTGTTTACTTGTGTGTGATATCATGTGCGATACAAGCAGTCCTGCAGAGTGTTTACTTGTGTGTGATATCATGTGCGATACAAGCAGTCCTGCCGAGATTTTACTTGTCCTCCAAACAACACACCATTTCTTCTATTTTACTAAAGTCATCTACAAAAGGTAAACATGCTAAGCTATAGGCTTCTAGGAGCTCGCAGCTCCACAACAGCTAAGCACACAATAGCACACAGGCTAGACATGTGTAATATTCATTGAACAATAAAAGGTGACATTAGTCAATATAAACAAGTATTCAATAATTATAGTTACTTATTACTTACACATACAAAGTCTCCAAGGCAGAAGTGTATTAGAACGTGTCCAGTAACAAACGTGTCCGCATCATTCGGCTCCCTGCATCATGAGTTTAACTTCATGAATTATTGTTGCATTATGTGTTGCCAAAACAATTAGCCCTCCACTTTAACTTAAAGACGGTATAAGTTAATTCCAGACGGTTAATAATAAATATTATTTTTCATTGTTCTGTTTGACTCTTTTCACTCCATCAAACCTCTTCTAACACTCCACACTACTAAATGATACATGCATCTACTATGACCTGTGCTGATATCTTATGGGATTAGTGTGGTATCAGCCGATACACGTCTCCAGTATGGTTATTGTAAGTGAAATATTACATTTGTGTGCTACTTAAAGTCATCAAAGATTATTTACAGGCGTAATATTCAACATGTTAGTTTTGACTTCACACCTGAACTATTCTGTCATAATCAAACTATGTGTCTTCCTTTTAAAAGGTGGATCCTTCAGGTTGCTATGACGACGTGGTAACCATCAGATCCTTCGTACCGCACTACCACCTGGCGGGAGGTGTCAACCTGCCCAAAATCATCGACTGTGTGGGCTCGGACGGCAGGAGCAGGAGGCAGCTGGTCAAGGTGCGTGCGTGCGTGCGTGCGCTAAAATGTGTTTCTATATTCTGCTGTGATGGCGTCCACACATCTGAGTGCTGATGTTTGTCTTTAGTCAATAAAGAAGCATGTTGCGTTGCCCAGCATTCCTCCAATGGGGAATTCAAATTGCTAGTCTCTCCCAGATTCTTTTTATGGCAATAAGCTGATGTTTATATTCAATCAACAGGCAGTAGTTGGTATTTTGTGGTTTATTCTCCAAGCTTAGAGGACAAACGTGAGACCAATCTAGCACACCAGCGTTCCCCCGCCTGGTCTAGCTCGGTCTCCTTTCCAACTCACGGAAGTGCTGTGATTTTCCCTCTGTCCCTCGCCCCCACTCCCGTTGTTTAGACTACTCCGAGTTATCTCTACTCTGACACATTCCAATCTAGAAGGCCGACACCTTACTATGAGACTCAAAAGAAGGAAGAATACTAGCTATTCTTTATATGACTATAGGAGTTTAGAAAGAAGTAACACTTAAATATGGATATGATTCTGATCTGCTTCCAACAGTGTGGACATCACAAACATGCTTTGTCACTTTATAATCCAGGCAGTGTGTGTGTAAAACACTTGTTTGACTATTTCACACAGTCCTCATCAAATATATATTTTTATTACTTTATTACATGTTTTTCTTTAGGACCGATAGATTATTAGTAGTCCAGGAGGCCGATAGTCCATCCATTTTATACCGCTTTAAAGATGAATATTATATGTCAGTAAACATCTGTTGTAGTTTTTAACATTATTTGTAGGAAAGGTGGACAAGTATGTTTCATTTTGTGTTTCATTTATCATCAAAAAACATCTTTATTACGTGTGTCTAAGAGGAGCATCAACATTTTTTTTGAAATGTGGAACATCTCCTGGGAAAATTGGTCAAAATATGTCATTTTTCTACTCATCTTCTCCATTTTATTCCATTTGATAAGACTTTATGTATTTAACACTTCATCCTGAAATAATGTCAACATTTCAATAACAACAATTCTAGATCATCATTACTTCCTGGATGTTACAGAAAGTATGAGAATGTGTGAGCTGCCGCCTCGCTCTCGTTACTTATACAATCATCTCATATTTGTCAAGGTTTCTACACAAAGTTTGCATTTGTCTGTCATCTTCATGTCCGTCTCGGTCACGTTATTTGATTGAATGACGGAACATGAAACTCGTGGCGCTCCTTTAATGAGTGTTTTGTACTTTGCAGTAGCCAAAACAAACAAAACACCACCGGGAAAATGCCAGGAAAGAAGGACAAAAACGGGATTTTATTTTAAAATACTGGTATCATTTGTGTATATATTGTATCTGCTGATGTACTTCTGTTATATTTGTAAAAAAGAAAGGCCGATACCGATCTAGGTCAAAATGCCAAATATCAGTGTGGTGAATGGGTGGATGTTTAGTGTTGTGTGCGCTGACCTTTGACCTCTGTGTGACAGGGAAAAGATGACCTGCGCCAAGATGCGGTCATGCAGCAGGTGTTCTCCATGTGCTCCATGCTGCTGCAGCGCAACATGGACACTCGGAAGAGGAAGCTCAATATCAGGCGATACAAGGTTACACCTATCACTGCTTTCTATCATATCTGCTCATATGTCACTGCTTGATATCAGGACTGGCTGTATCGCACGTGATCTCACACATAAGTAAACACTCTGCTTGCATCGCACATGATATCACACACGAGTAAACAGGCTGCGGGACCGCTTGTATCGCACAAGATGTCACACACAAGTAAACACGCTGCCGGACTGCTTGTATCGCACATGATATCACACACAAGTTGACATGCTGCCGGACTTATTGAATCTCACATGATATCACACACAAGTAAACACGCTGCGGGACTGCTTGTATCGCACATGATATCACACACAAGTAAACACGCAAGACTGCTTTAATCGCACATGATATCACAAACAAGTGAAAAGCTGCAGGACCGCACGTATCGCACATGATATCACACACACGTGAACACGCTGCAGGACTGCTTGTATCGCACCTGATATCACACACAAGAAAACACGCTGCAGGACTGCTTGTATCGCACATGATATCACACACAAGTGAACATGATACAAGACTGCTTGTATTGCACATGATAGCACACACAAGTAAACATATTGCAGGACTGCTTGTATCGCACATGATATCACACACAAGTGAACGCACTGCAGGGCCTCTTGTATCGCACTTGATATCTCACACATTTGACTGCACTACAAGACCCCTTTTTTCCCACATGATATCACACACAAGTAAACACGATGCAGGACCGCTTGTATCGCACATAAAGTGAACATGTTATAAGACTGCTTGTATCGCACATGATATCACACACAAGTGAACATGTTACAAGACTGCTTGTATTGCACATAATATCACACACAAGTGAACATGTTACAAGACTATTTGTATTGCACATGATGTCACACACAAGAGAACACACTGCAGGACTGCTAGTATCGCACATAATATCACACACAAGTGAACATGTTACAAGACTGCTTGTATTGCACATAATATCACACACAAGAGAACACACTGCAGGACTGCTAGTATCGCACATGATATCACACACAAGTGAACATGTTACAAGACTGCTTGTATCGCACATGATATCACACACACGTAAACATGATGCAGGACTGCTTGTATCGCACACGATATCACACAAGCGAGCAAGTGGCATCCCACACTTGCCGATACAGGACCAACATCAGCATGGTATCAGGACATAATCACTAAAGACAGTATATTGATGGTGTTTAGGTAGTTCCATTCTCGCAGTGCAGCGGGGTTCTAGAATGGTGTTCTGGCACGGTTCCCCTGGGAGAGTTCTTAGTGGACCCCAACAAAGGAGCCCACAAACGCTATCGGCCTCAGGACGCGTCCAGCCTGGCCTGCCGCAAGAAGATGATGGTAATGTCAGCCATTAATTACCCAGCAGCCCTTGCTCTCCCTCCTCACTGCTCTTTCTGCTCTGCTGTCAGGAGGCTCAGAGGCTGAGCTTTGACCACAAGATGGAGGTCTTCATGGAGGTCTGCTCCCACTTCAAGCCCGTCTTCCGCTACTTCTGCATGGAGCGCTTCCTCGACCCTGCAGTCTGGATGGAGAGACGCCTGGCCTACACCCGCAGTGTGGCCACCTCCTCCATAGGTAGGAACACCATGTTTGGAAGGTGTGGCCACCTCCTCCAGAGGTAGGAACACCATGTTTGGAAGGTGTGGCCACCTCCTCCATAGGTAGGAACAGCATGTTTGGAAGGTGTGGCCACCTCCTCCATAGGTAGGAACACCATGTTTGGAAGGTGTGGCCACCTCCTCCAGAGGTAGGAACACCATGTTTGGAAGATGTGGCCACCTCCTCCATAGGTAGGAACACCATGTTTGGAAGGTGTGGCCACTTCCTCCAGAGGTAGGAACACCATGTTTGGAAGGTGTGGCCACCTCCTCCATAGGTAGGAACAGCATGTTTGGAAGGTGTGGCCACCTCCTCCATAGGTAGGAACACCATGTTTGGAAGGTGTGGCCACCTCCTCCAGAGGTAGGAACACCATGTTTGGAAGATGTGGCCACCTCCTCCATAGGTAGGAACACCATGTTTGGAAGGTGTGGCCACCTCCTCCAGAGGTAGGAACACCATGTTTGGAAGGTGTGGCCACCTCCTCCATAGGTAGGAACACCATGTTTGGAAGGTGTGGCCACCTCCTCCATAGGTAGGAAACACCACATTTGGAAGGTGTGGCCACCTCCTCCATAGGTAGGAACACCATGTTTGGAAGGTGTGGCCACCTCCTCCATAAGTAGGAACACCATGTTTGGAAGGTGTGGCCACCTCCTCCATAAGTAGGAACACCATGTTTGGAAGGTGTGGCCACCTCCTCCATAGGTAGGAACACCATGTTTGGAAGGTGTGGCCACCTCCTCCATAAGTAGGAACACCATGTTTGGAAGGTGTGGCCACCTCCTCCATAAGTAGGAACACCATGTTTGGAAGGTGTGGCCACCTCCTCCATAGGTAGGAACACCATGTTTGGAAGGTGTGGCCACCTCCTCCATAGGTAGGACCACCACGTTTGGAAGGTGTGGCCACCTCCTCCATAGGTAGGAACACCATGTTTGGAAGGTGTGGCCACCTCCTCCATAGGTAGGAACACCATGTTTGGAAGGTGTGGCCACCTCCTCCATAGGTAGGAACACCACGTTTGGAAGGTGTGGCCACCTCCTCCATAGGTAGGAACACCATGTTTGGAAGGTGTGGCCACCTCCTCCATAGGTAGGAACACCATGTTTGGAAGGTGTGGCCACCTCCTCCATAGGTAGGAACACCACGTTTGGAAGGTGTGGCCACCTCCTCCATAGGTAGGAACACCATGTTTGGAAGGTGTGGCCACCTCCTCCATAAGTAGGAACACCACGTTTGGAAGGTGTGGCCACCTCCTCCATAGGTAGGAACACCATGTTTGGAAGGTGTGGCCACCTCCTCCATAGGTAGGAACACCATGTTTGGAAGGTCATTGAGAAGGAAATGTTGTGAGCTTTGATGTAAATGTTGTGGCCCACAGTGGGCTACATCCTGGGTCTGGGGGACCGACACATCCAGAACATCCTGATAGACGAGCAGACTGCAGAACTGGTGCACATCGACTTAGGTACAGTTCTTGGCCACACCGCTTCTTTGCGCGACAATCACCATTGTTCTTCTCGTCCCTGCAGGTGTGGCCTTTGAGCAAGGCAAGATTCTGCCCACCCCCGAGACCGTGCCCTTCAGACTCACCAGGGACATTGTGGACGGCATGGGCATCACTGGAGTGGAGGGGGTCTTCAGGAGGTGAGAAGATTGACAGCCTGTGAAGAACTTTATAAATATTATATTTATATGTCCAAACCTTCTTTTTTAGCTTATATTCTGAGAGCTGTTCAAAGAAACTGACTCCTTTTTATAGTTTTTTTGTTATCAAAGAAAACAACCCCTAGTAGATCAGAATACATTCATGTACACAAATACTACTCTATTAGTGGAAATTAGTCTGAATTGTAGAGTTTTTATTGTAAACGTTCCAAAAAGGTGGTGCCATATTTCCATGTTTTGGCAGTGTTGCGTGCGACCACAGTCTTCCTCTCAGGGAATAAAACCCACTGGTCACTCCCGAGTTCTTTTGGATGACATATGTTGAGTAAGAAGGACAGAAGTTTTAGGAGTCCAGCCCTTACAACGCAGTCACCAGGAGAGGTTCCTTACAACGCAGTCACCAGGAGAGGTGTAGACGTAGAACAGAAGGAGTTAACTCTTATAGTGAGAAGGCAGCCCTCCCCCGCTTACAGAGGGGGATGCACCTGCTGATAAGAAGAGGGACCGTGAACTGAGTCAAACCTTCCTTGTGAGGAGTGATCCATCATGTCTGTGCAGACCCTGGACACTCCAGGACCAAGTGTGGACATATACTAAGACAATATACCAACAAAAGTACCATCACACAATACAGTTTTATACTAAAGCAGGCGTCACCAACGCGGTGCCCGCGGGCACCAGGTAGCCCGTAAGGACCAGATGAGTAGCCCGCTGGCCTGTTCTAAAAATAGCTCAAATAGCAGCACTTACCAGTGAGCTGCCTCTATTTTTTAAATTGTATTTATTTACTAGCAAGCTGGTCTCGCTTTGCCCGACATTTTTAATTCTAAGAGAGACAAAACTCAAATAGAATTTGAAAATAAAATAAAATATTTTAAAGACTTGGTCTTCACTTGTTTAAATAAATTCATTCATTTTTTTACTTTGCTTCTTATAACTTTCAGAAAGACAATTTTAGAGAAAAAATACAACCTTAAAAATGATTTTAGGATTTTTAATACCTTTTTACCTTTTAAATTCCTTCCTCTTCTTTCCTGACAATTTAAATCAATGTTCAAGTAAAAAAATGTTTTTTATTGTAAAGAATAATAAATAGATTTTAATTTAATTCTTCATTTTAGCTTCTATTTTTCCGACGAAGAATATTCGTGAAATATTTTTTCAAACTTATTATGATTAAAATTCAAAAAAATTATTCTGGCAAATCTAGAAAATCTGTAGAATCAAATTTAAATCTTATTTCAAAGTCTTTTGATTTTTTATTTTTATTTTTGTTTTGGAAAATCTAGAAAAAATAATTATTTGTCTTTGTTAGAAATATAGCTTGGTCCAATTTGTTATATACTCTAACAAAGTGCAGATTGGATTTTAACCTATTTAAAACATGTCATCAAAATTCTAAAATTAATCTTAATCAGGAAAAATTACTAATGATGTTCCATAAATTATTTTTAAAAGTTTTTCTCTTCTTTTTTTCGGTTGAATTTTGAATTTTAAAGAGTCGAAATTGAAGACAAGCTATGTTTCAAAATGTAATTGTAATTTTTTTCGTGTTTTCTCCTCTTTTAAACTGTTCAATTAAGTGTAAATATCATTAATTATTAATAATAACATAGAGTTAAAGGTAAATTGAGCAAATTGGCTATTTCTGGCAATTTATTGAAGTGTGTATCAAACTGGTAGCCCTTCGCATTAATCACTACCCAAGAAGTAGCTCTTGCTTTCAAAAAGGTTGGTGACCCCTGGACTAAAGTATACCACAAATTAATGCATCACTCGTTTGAAGTTTCCCACACTTAAAAAAAAAAAGGTGGAGCATTTTACAAATACAGAAAAAATACACAAATACATTCATGGATGGAAAGTATGAATACAAACGAGGACGACATAAACGTTACAGTATAAAACTGTGCTAGCATACGTGGTGTGTGCACACTTGAACTACTACCCTTTAGAACAGTGGGGTCCAAAGTGCGGACATTTGTGGCCCCTAGCTCATTTTTTAACGGTGGGTGGGTGTAGACCCCATTCACAGTGGGTGTAGACCCCATTCATAGTGGGTGTAGACCTCATTCATAGTGGGTGTAGACCCCATTCACAGTGGGTGTAGACCCCATTCACAGTGGGTGTAGACCCCATTCATAGTGGGTGTAGACCTCATTCATAGTGGGTGTAGACCCCATTCACAGTGGGTGTAGACCCCATTCATAGTGGGTGTAGACCTCATTCATAGTGGGTGTACACTCCATTCACAGTGGGTGTAGACCCCATTCACAGTGGATGTAGACCCCATTCATAGTGGGTGTAGACCTCATTCATAGTGGGTGTAGACTCCATTCACAGTGGGTGTAGACCCCATTCACAGTGGGTGTAGACCTCATTCATAGTGGGTGTAGACTCCATTCACAGTGGGTGTAGACCCCATTCACAGTGGATGTAGACCCCATTCACAGTGGGTGTAGACCTCATTCATAGTGGGTGTACACTCCATTCATAGTGGGTGTAGACCCCATTCACAGTGGGTGTAGACCACATTCACAGTGGGTGTAGACCACATTCACAGTGGGTGTAGACCCCATTCATAGTGGGTGTAGACCTCATTCATAGTGGG
>NC_084743.1:5722380-5747380 GCF_033978785.1 Entelurus aequoreus
CACAGTGGGTGTAGACCTCATTCATAGCGGGTGTACACCCCATTCACAGTGGGTGTACACCCCATTCACAGTGGGTGTAGACCTCATTCATAGTGGGTGTAGACCTCATTCATAGTGGGTGTAGACCTCATTCATAGTGGGTGTAGACCTCATTCATAGTGGGTGTAGACCTCATTCATAGTGGGTGTAGACCCCATTCATAGTGGGTGTAGACCTCATTCATAGTGGGTGTAGACCCCATTCACAGTGGGTGTAGACAGCATTCACAGTGGGTGTAGACATCATTCACAGTGGGTGTAGACATCATTCATAGTGGGTGTAGACCCCATTCACAGTGGGTGTAGACCCCATTCACAGTGGGTGTAGACAGCATTCACAGTGGGTGTAGACCCCATTCATAGTGGGTGTAGACCCCATTCACAGTGGGTGGGTGTAGACCCCATTCACAGTGGGTGTAGACCCCATTCACAGTGGGTGTAGACATCATTCATAGTGAGTGTAGACCCCATTCACAGTGGGTGTAGACACCATTCACAGTGGGTGTAGACATCATTCATAGTGGGTGTAGACCCCATTCACAGTGGGTGTAGACCCCATTCACAGTGGGTGTAGACCTCATTCACAGTGGGTGTAGACCTCATTCACAGTGGGTGTAGACCTCATTCACAGTGGGTGTAGACCTCATTCACAGTGGGTGTAGACCTCATTCACAGTGGGTGTAGACCCCATTCATAGTGGGTGTAGACCTCATTCACAGTGGGTGTAGACCTCATTCACAGTGGGTGTAGACCCCATTCATAGTGAGTGTAGACCTCATTCACAGTGGGTGTAGACCTCATTCACTGCTCTGTATTATATGGAAAAGGACATTCCAATGAATGTTTTTCTGCAACTTTGAAGTCAATGAAGTTCTTCCTCTCTAACATTGTGTTGTTAAGTGAAATTAAGCAAAGTGCTTATTATTCATTATTGAATAATTTCAACTTTCTCTCATCAAATATTGTTTTTGTTTTTTTCTTACATTTTCCACTTTTGTTTTTGTTGTAATGTAAGAATGTAATCAAATAATATGATTGTGTACCTAAATGACCTTGTGGGTCAAACATTCTGCTGTACGAAAATAATGTTCAGTTACACATTTTTAAGTGTTTATTATTGTTGTACTTTTTTTAACTCATTAAATTTACAAGTAAGTATTATTTTATTATTTAACTAACAAGCAAAACTTTATATTTTAAGTATATATATATTTTTGGAAAGCTTGTTATGTTGTAGATCAGGTTTGTCTCAACTCAGCAATTTGATCTTTATATGAAAAAAAAACCATGCATGTATACATGATACTTTATATACATATACTGTATATGTATATATATACATACATATATATGTATATATACATATATATATATAAACACAAATATACAGTATACATACATATATATATATATACATACATACATATATATATATACACATATATATATATATACTAGAGATGTCCAATAATATCGGTCTGCCGATATTATCGGCCGATAAATGCGTTAAAATGTAATATCGGAAATTATCGGTATCGTTTTTTTATTATCAGTATCGGTTTTTTAAAAATTTTTTTTTATTAAATCCACATAAAAAACACAAGATACACTTACAATTAGTGCACCAACCCAAAAAACCTCCCTCCCCCATTTACACTCATTCACACAAAAGGGTTGTTTCTTTCTGTTATTAATATTCTGCTTCCTACATTATATATCAATATATATCAATACAGTCTGCAAGGGATACAGTCCGTAAGCACACATGATTGTGCGTGCTGCTGCTCCACTAATAGTACTAACCTTTAACACTTCATTTTACTCATTTTCATTCATTACTAGTTTCTATGTAACTGTTTTTATATTGTTTTACTTTATTTTTTATTCAAGAAAATGTTTTTAATTTATTTATCTTATTTTATTTGATTAATTTTTTTAAAAAGTACCTTATCTTCACCATACCTGGTTGTCCAAATTAGGCATAATAATGTGTTAATTCCACGACTGTATATATCGGTTGATATCGGTAATTAAAGAGTTGGACAATATCGGCATACCGGCAAAAAGCCATTATCGGACATCCCTAATATATACATATACTGTATGTATATATATATATATATATATATATAAATATATATTATATATATACGTATATATGTATAAATACATTTTAAATATAAAGACTCATTTCAATTTGTGAAAAAACACAAAATTCACTCAACAAAATTTAACTTTAAATGCACGAAACAAAAATAAAAAGCATCATCCAAGTGAGATTTTAATGAAGATGGGCGTTAAAAAACAACAACAATGAGGGTCTGATCCTGGTTCTCTTTTCTGTCGTGATGTGATTTGGAGAAGATTCTTTCTGAGGGGACAGACGTTGCTCCTCTGAGGCTGCTCAATATGAAATGATTACTATACAATATGAAAGGATTACTGTACAATATGAAATGATTACTGTACAAAGTTTACACGCCGCCTTTCAAAAGTCAAAATCCAAATTGTATTTGTGAGTGCTTAGTGTGACGTGACGATGTAGAGACTAGGTCACGCCATGTGGGTCAGTCTCTCGCTCACCTCCCACAGTTTTCTGGCCATGGCGTCGTCTCGCCCTCCGCGTGCCACCTGCTGCACGGCGCAGTTGGAGAAAAAGCGCCCGCTCAGCGCCTCGATGCCCTCCTGCAGGGCGCAGTGAAGCGTGCACTGGGCGCCGCCCTCGGGGTCCAGGAAGAAGAGCTTGGCGAAGGGCATCTGTAAAGCCCTCAGCCACCAGCTCATGTTGCGACACAGCTGGGTGTTGATGACTCCTGTGAAGAGCAGGAAAATGGCCGTAATCGAAATATGAACTCAAGAGTTGACGGCAGAGTCTTGTTATTGTACAGCACTAAGACACTCAAATAGTACACTATAGCACTGCTAGAGGTGGGTGGCAACACACTACATTTACTCAGTTACATTTACTTAAGTTACTTTTTGGATCAATTGTACTTGTCAGAGTTGTAATGTAACTTACTTTTACTTGAGTATTTTTGAAAAGAAGCGCTACTTTCACTCCGTTACATTTATTTACATCACAATTATTGATTATGGCTTGCAAAGACGTGTTCTTATGGAAGTTTCTCAATACCCGACCTGTTGTTTGTGCCTTTAAAAAAGAATTATAACTCAATGTTAAAACACTTTACCTCTAACAACCAAAAAGCTGTGAAAACGATGACGCTGTGTTCCAAATTTAAGTTATTTACAGAAATTGTGTGAGCCTATGGCTTTGCACTTTGTTTGTTTTATATATATATATATATATATATATATATATATATATATATATATATATATATATATATATATATATATATATATATATATATATATATATATATATCATTCTATTTTAGGCAGCACGGTGGCAGAGGGGTTAGTGCGTCTGCCTCACAATACGAAGGTCCTGAGTAGTCGTGAGTTCAATCCCGGCCTCGGGATCTTTCTGTGTGGAGTTTGCATGTTCTCCCCGTGACTGCGTGGGTTCCCTCCGGGTACTCCGGCTTCCTCCCACCTCCAAAGACATGCACCTGGGGATAGGCCCCTCCCACCTCCAAAGACATGCACCTGGGGATAGGCCCCTCCCACCTCCAAAGACATGCACCTGGGGATAGGTTGATTGGCAACACTAAATTGGCACTAGTGTGTGAATGTGAGTGTGAATGTTGTCTGTCTATCTGTGTTGGCCCTGCGATGAGGTGGCGACTTGTCCAGGGTGTACCCCGCCTTCCGCCCGATTGTAGCTGAGATAGGCTCCAGCGCCCCCCGCGACCCCGAAGGGAATAAGCGGTTGAAAATGGATGGATGGATTCTATTTTAGTTACTTTGAATTTACAACCCCCTGGCGCTGTTTTGTACTTATTTTGATTATTATTTCTCAACTGTTTGTAAATGTTGAAATTTATAAATAAAGGTTTATAAAATTTAAAAAAATTTAAAAAACAAAAGACCTGATTGATTGATTGCTTGAAGCTTTTATTAGTAGATTGCACAGTACAGTACATATTCCGTACAATTGACCACTCAATGGTAACACGCCAATAAGTTTTTACACTGGTTTAAGTCTGGGTCCACGTTAATCAATTCTACTGACTTGTGTCAGAATGTTCCCAAAGAAGAAAGGCTACTTTTACTCCGTTACATTTATTTATATCACAATTATTGATTATGGCTTGCAAAGACGTATTATTATGCCAGCGACCCTGCTTCCGGCAACCACTGTCACGTGACTCTGTTTAGCCAATCCCACGTAAGCTTTAGTGACGTCTGATTCCGTTTCAACCAATCAAAACAAGCACAAAGTACAGCTACCGGAAGCTGAAATATGTCAGCAAATGATGAAATAAAGACCTACTGGCTTGTTTAATAAGTGTCACAATGTTCCCAAAGAAGACACGCTACTTTTACTACGTTACTTTGAGTTACATTCCGATCGTTATATTTATTTATAATCTTTTGATTATGGCTCGCTAAAACGTGTTTTTATGTCAGCGATCCTACTTCCGGCAGGCACTGTCACGTGACTCTGTTAAGCCAATCCCACGTGAGCAGTAGTGACGTTTCATTCCGTTTCAACCAATCAAACAAGCACAAAATACAGCTACCGGAAGCTGAAATATGTCAGTATTTTTTTTAAAGAGTTGACTAAAAAAACGATCTTTTTTTATGTCTCTGATGATCCGAATAACCACAAGTGTCCTTTAAACACTTTAAAACATTACCAACAACAACAAAAAGCAGTGGAAAGTTGCACTTATCTGTTAGATTAGGCGCTTGAAAGTTACTAGTGCTAGTTAATTAGCATGTAGCATTGTCTTCTTCTACTGTGTTTACATGTAACGTGGCTGAACAAGCGGGAGTGGCCACAGTCGCCCCCTAGTGTAGGAGAGGCACACTGCATCACTCACAGTACAAATAAGACTATAACTTCACAATCAAATAAAAATAGAATATATGGAAAAATATTGTTTTCTTCTAGAATGTAGTGGGTGTGGCTTATATCGGTGAAATATGGACAAAGATGATAGCAGTGAGACCTTCACTGACCTGGATGTAGGCTGTAGCAGGTGACCTCTGACCCCTCCAGCCTGTTCGCCAGCTCCCTGGTGAAGAGCAGGTTGCACAGCTTGCTGCTGCAGTAGGCCCGGAAGTCCTGCCAGGTGGACTGGCCCGACACCAAGTCCTTGTGGGACGCCAGCAGGGAGAAGTCCACGGTGCCGAGGCGGTGGAGAAGCGAGGCCACGTTCACCACCCGAGCCGCTCCACACCGCCGCATGCGCTCCAGGAGAAGGTTGGTGAGCAGGAAGTGACCCAGGTGGTTGACCCCCAACGCCATTCCAAAGCCCTCTTGTGTGCGTCCGGGACCCATGTGACCTGTGTTGGGGCACAACTCCCATTTGACTCACAACTGTTTCAAGTCTCAAGTCAGGGTGTCCAAACTGCATTGATTTCTATGAGCACACAATAGTAAAAATAATCATAATAAAAAATAAATAAAAATGATCATTAATAATAATTATATTAACACTAAAATACAAATAATAATATTAATATTAATAACAAATAATACTCATACAAAGTATTAATAATATTATTAATAAAAAAGTATAATATTAATACTAAATAAAATATAGAACAATAATCCATCCATCCATTTTTTACCGCTTGTCCCTTTCAGGGTCGCGGGGGGTGCCGGAGCCTATCTCAGCTGCATTCGGGCGGAAGGCGGGGTACACCCTGGACAAGTCGCCACCTCATCACAGGGCCAACACAGATAGACAGGCAACATTCACACACTAGGGACCATTTAGTGTTGCCAATCAACCTATCCCCAGGTGCATGTCTTTGGAGGGGGGAGGGGCCTATCCCCAGGTGCATGTCTTTGGAGGTGGGAGGGGCCTATCCCCAGGTGCATGTCTTTGGAGGTGGGAGGGGCCTATCCCCAGGTGCATGTCTTTGGAAATGGGAGGAAGCCGGAGTACCCAGATAATAGCATTAATAATAATAAATATATTATTATAAAAAAATAAATAATATTAATAACAAAATAAAATACAAATAATAATAATATTAATGATAAAATAATAATAACAATATTATTAATAATAATTATTTAATATTAATATTAATAATAATACAAATAATAATAATATGATTAATGATAGTAATATGATTACTAAAAATATTAATAATACAAAATATATAAAATAACATCATTATTATGAATAATAATAATAATAATAATATACAAATAACAATAATATTAATAATAAAATTAAAATAATAAATATATTAATAATACAAATAAAAAAAATAAAAATATTGATAATAATAATATTAATAATACAAATAATACAAATAATATCTACCTTACCTGCATTGTTGATGAGAATGTCCAATCTGGGCTCAGATTTCAAGAAGGTGTCAACAAAGCTGCGAACAGACTTCAAGCTCGCTAGATCCAAGTGCATAAACACGATTTGAGAATTTCCGGTCTCCTGGAAGACAAAACTTCTATCAGGGCCTCAAATGTTGATTCTTTTTTGTCATTTGTTCATTGACTTTTTTTGATGAATCAAGTCATTGGATGAAATAGGGCTTGGCGCTCCGTATATCGCAATAGACATGTAATCGATGGCAATAAAGAATGTATTCAATATATATTTTTTGTATGTATATATATATATATATATATATATATATATATATATATATATATATATATATATATATATATATATATATATATATATATATATGTATGTATGTATATATATATAAATACAAATGTCCCTCACGATCTTGACATTGCCCATCCCTACTACATCAGCTGACTTATTTAAAGAAAAAAAGATGTAATCAACAAGTGCATCAGTTCATCACCTGGCGGATGTCAAACACGGCGGCCTCGGCTTTCTCCTTGTTGCGACACGCCAGGATGACTCTGGCTCCTCTCTTGGCCAGTTCCACAGCGGTGGCCTTACCGATGCCCGCGTTGCCTCCTGACAAAACAACTACACTCAACACCCAAACAACAACTGTCAGTGGCCAACAAAACCTAGTCCGAGGACGCCTTTTTCCAAATTCATTGGAGGTTGAAATGAACACTTGAAATATGCATGAAGATAAACGCGTGTTACTGGAAATGTCATTCTTACTTTGCTTAGACGTGGGGATTTATGACATCATTGCAAATGAATGGGTTCTCTTACAATGTATCATTCATCGGGTTGTACAGCACTAATAACGTACCACAGTACTCATGAATTACAAAAGGTACTTTAAAAAATACCAGTACTTTTTTTCATGGAGATGACATGCTGTGGTCGTATTTTGTCTTCCGAACTAACGATAAAGGTGAAACTATAAACGCTAAAGCACCACTGCAAGCTAGCAGCTAACGCCCCTTCACAGTGTTTTAGCTACTTCTAAATCACTAATCCTCGCCTCCAGGGCGACAAATAAAGTACGTTTTTTACATATATCATTATCACTGGAGGTAGAGGAATAGCTAAACATGCTTCACTACACAACGTAGGAGGATACGATAGCTCACCGCTAACAGCAAGCTAGCGCGACTGAATGTAAACAAACGGGTGGATCTATACAAATGTCGACTGTAACGATACCAAGTACAAGAGTTGATCAAGTTGATGCTACAATGATTACATCAAAAATGTTTATTACCAGAAAATCTTTTGTCATATTGTTATTGTTTATAAAGTCAGTAAATACGAACCCTGGACAAATGAGGACTTTGAATATGACGAATGTATGATCCTGGAACTACTTGGTATCGGATCCACACCCAAATTTCTAGTATCAGCCAGGTATCAAACAAGAGAATAAGTGATTATTACATTTTAACAGAAGTGCAAATGGAACATGTTGAAACAGGAAGTAAGCAGATATTAACAGGAAATAACCAAGTAGATGAAAAATGTTGACAAAAAAAAAGGAATGATAAATGACACAATATGTTACTGCATACGTCAGCAGACTAATTGGGAGTCTTTATTTGTTTACTTACTACTAAAAGACAAGTTGTCTAGTATGATCAAAACATTATATTTCATGAAAACGTTCTTCTTTGATTGCAATAACAAACATATGGTTCATGTATCATAAGATTATCTTCCAAAATGAAACCAAGATATTATTTGTTGTCCGCTTGATTTAGAAAAGTATCGGAAATAATCAACAAACATTTTGGTACTAACACCAAAACATTGGTATCGGAACAACTTTAATTATGAATAATGCATTTTGTGCACTTTTTTTGAATACGCCAAGCTAAGTGAGGAATATGCGGACACGGGCAAAAAGATAATATACACGGAGATAAGTGACGAATCTGCGGACATGAGCAAGAAGACGAGTTGACCTAACAATGAAAACAATCGTGAAAACAAACGTGGCTTTCAAATCGATCATGTTTTTATATCAGATTGTAAAACGCTTGTCGCAATAACCTCGATGCTGTTCCATGTCGGTTATAAGTGGAATATTATTACCTGTGACGATGACCGTCTTCCCGGTCAGCATCACCGGGCTGAAGTTCCTGGTGCCCTTGAACGCAACATAATAAAGTAACAAGTAACAAAAGACGATTGTTGCTAAGACAAGCAGCGCCCACATCGCTGCTATGTCGTCAAACTCGCACCCTGACGTCAATAAAGTACTTACGGGGTCACCTATGTAACCACGGGTCTTGTAAAACATGTATTTATCAAATGTGAGCTATGAAAGATGGACACCGAATTTTGACCGCCCGTCACATTTTTACAGTAATCGTAGAGTTAGACCAACCCCACTTCCGTTCCGGCGTTCACAATAAAAGTCCTACTCGTTACATCGCTTTAACTGGAGTGAAGAAAAAAAAAAGAGGTTACAAAAAATAAACGAATTAAAATGTTGATTTTAATTCGCTCTACGAAATATGAAATGGGGAAAAATAGATCACACCGATACTGAAAAAAATAACGCTTTGTTTTATAATTAAAAAATAATTATATTTCAAAATTAATTTCAAATATTCCAATTTTTGGTTTACTTTTCCAATTCTCATTAACAACAATAAATCATCAAAGACTAAAACATACACTGAGGTTCCACACCAGTTTCAAGAAGAACATTTGTTTTCTTTGCGGTAGCCTTTCTTTGTGGCTCTCCTGCGCTTGCGATAACAATCCACTAGATGTCGCTGTGCACGCACATAAATAACGTTTTTTAAAACGTGACATCTTTTGCGTGTTTGCTGTCGCGAAAAAGCGATTTAGGCCAACAAAACCCATAGCAGTATTGTCAGAGCTTGCTTCATTGTTATTAATTAAATAATTCTAGTAATATAACAATATTAATAACAAGCTCAGTTACAGCTCATTTTATTACCTATTCTGTGTTATATGTGTTTAATGTTGCACCAAGAAAAATCCCTATTTTGTGAATACGTTCTCAAACAATGACAATACAACTATTCTGATAAGAGTAGTGTAAATGTTATATTTCACAGCCAAATAAAGCATTAAATAGTTGGATTATTTTCAAATGACAACAACTATCTTTAGTCCGGTTTGAGTCAATTAGTATAACAAATGTTTCACATAATTTAACCCTTTTGAGTATTCTGGGAACTTTTTTGTCCTTTCAGTGACATTTCTGCTCTCTTTTTGCCCGTAACTTTAGTCGTGTTAGTCCAAATTATGTATAAAAGATCCAAATAAAAATAAAAACAACTTCAGGAGGCCAGTTGTTTCTTTGCAGGTGAGCACGGGTGTTGATGAGCAGATGAGGGCTGTTTTTAGCATAGCTCTGTGATGTCAGGTTGCTAAGTTAGCTTCAATGGCGTCGTTAGCAACAGCATTGTTAAGCTTCGCCAGGCTGGAAAGCATTAACCGTGTAGTTACAGGTCCCTGGTTGAATAGTATTGTTGATCTTCTGTCTATCTTTCCAGTCAGGGGTTTATTTCTTTTGTTTCTATATGCAGTTAAGCACGATGCTATCACGTTAGCTCCGTAGCTAAAGTGTTTCGTCCATACTTGCCAACCCTCCCGTTTTTAGCGGGAGAATCCCGGTATTCAGCGCCTCTCCCGACAACCTCCCGGCAGAGATTTTCTCCCGACAAACTCCCGGTATTCAGCCGGAGCTGGAGGCCACGCCCCCTCCAGCTCAATGCGGACCTGAGACTGAGTGGGGACAGCCTGTTCTCACGTCCGCTTTCCCACAATATAAACAGCTTGCCTGCCCAATGAACGGAGAAGTTAAACAGGACAATACTGCCATCTAATGGATAGCCACCGGAACACTGAAATTCAAGTATTTTTTATTTTTTTCTATGTAAATAAAATAAATAAATATATATATATATATATATATATATATATATATGAAATATATATGAAATACTCGAGTTGGTGAATTCTAGCTGTAAATAACCACGCCCCCAACCACCCCCCCCCCCACCCCCGACCAAGCCCCCCCCCCCCCCCCCTACCGATATTGGAGGTCTCAAGGTTGGCAAGTATGGTTTCGCCGATGTATTGTCGTGGAGATAAAAGTCACTGTGAATGTCCATTTGGTGTTCTGGACTCTCATTTTCAAGAGGATATAGTATCCCAGGTGGTTTGAAATACAAATCCGTGATCCACAATAGAAAAAGGAGAGAGTGTGGAATCCAATGAGCCAGCTTGTACCTAAGTTACGGTCAGAGCGAAAAAAGATGCGTCCTGCACTGCACTCTTTTCCTTCACTCTCACGTTACTCATCCACAAATCTTTCATCCTCGCTCAAATCAATGGGGTAATCGTCACTTTCTAGGTCCGAATCGCTCTAGCTGCATTGAAAACAATAGGAAAATATGAGGAGGCGATCAACTGACTACGTCACGCTACTTCCGGTACAGGCAAGGCTTTTTTTTATCAGAGACCAAAAGTTGCGAACTTTATCGTCGATGTTCTCTACTAAATCCTTTCAGCAAAAATATGTCAATATCGCGAAATGATCAAGTATGACACATAGAATGGATCTGCTATCCCCGTTTAAATAAAAAAAATTCATTTCAGTAGGCCTTTAAGGGAGTTGACAACCTTATTTGATCTTGTCAATAATACAAATAAAACCTTTTTGACTAAACGTTGTTGAATGAAAACATTGTGTTATGGACATAAATGATATTTGTCGTTAATGAAGCTTGAAACAAGGAAGGAGAACATCTTTATTCCATCTAGCAGGTCAGCCAAGAGTCTTTCACGCAAGAGCACACATTTTCTCGCTGATCTCCCACAGCTTGTTGGCCGCGCCGTCGTCTTTGGCCTTGGCGTAGACGTCCCGCACCGTGCAGTTGGAGAAGTAGCGCCCGCTGAGAGGTTCGATTCCCTCCTGCAGAGCACAGTGGAGAGTGGTCTGGGACCCCTGCACCGTGTTTTTGAAGAAGTACACCGTCACCGGCTTCAACAGGATCTGCAGGAGGGAGCTGGTGTTCCTGGCTAAGTCCGAGTTGATCGCTCCTACAGGGGAAACAACACAAACGTCAATCTATGTATATATGTATATGTGTATGTATGTATACAGCATATGTATATGTATGTGTATATGTATATACTGTATGTATATGTATGTATATATGTATATGTATGTGTTTATGTATATGTAAATGTATATATATATGTGTATATATATATGTGTATATATATATATCTATATATATATACTGTATATATATATATATATATATATATATATATATATATATATATATATGTATGTGTGTATATAAAGTATATGTATATAGATATGTGTATATGTATGTATATATATGTATATATTTATACATATATGTATATGTAAATATGTATATATATATATATATATATATATATATATATATATATATATATATATATATATATATATATATATATATATATATATATATATATATATGTTCTGTTACAACTAAAAGTTGTAAACTCTTGTTGTTGAAATGTGTTGTGCTTAAATAAGCTTGTTATGTAATTAACATTATTACATGTGTATTTGTCGCCATCATGTGGCCATGGCAGTTAATACATCTTTGAGAAGTGCGTATTTTGAATCAAACTTTATTGACCGGAAGTTACATAAGCCAAGCAGCGAAATCTCCGGTTCCAGCACGTACTTTATGGTGGTTATTTTCGAAGAAAAACGGCATATATCTTTTGTTTAAGGTTGCATCGCCGGTATGTATCATAAGTTGAAGTTTGAAACTTGGTTTTTGTCTAAAATATTTCGAGCTAGATTTATGATTTTTGATGTATAATCTTTGCCATACTCATTAGCAATAATTTGCGATGTCATCTAAGATGGCGTCGTAGTGCAAATTCACTTTGTTTACCTTCTCACGCCTTGTAAGGTAGCATTACAGCATATATATGAACACATTTGCATAACATATTTATATATTGACTGTATTGTTTGTCTTTTTAGTTTCATCCTTTTGAATGTCATTAAACCTGCTGACAACGCTCATCGGTCTCCAGAGTCGTGACGTAAGAAAGGTGTTAAACAGCCATTGCATCACACATGCACCCCTAACGGCACAATATATATATATACATACATATACACATATCTATATACATTTCCATATGTATTTGTATGTATATGTACAGTATATATATGCACATTTGTATGTGCTAACGTAAAGTATTTAAGCTCGCGTTGTTAGCATTAGCTATTATGCTAACACCTTCACAAGAGACTGTGTTAGCATTATTAACTTACATTCTTTTTGTGTTGTTTCACTTTCACAAATTCCTCAGTAAATTCACCAAAACGTCAGCGTGGAGTTATTGAGCCGACGGGAGGGCTAGCTTGCGCAGCTAGCGGGTCCATGACCAGGACTTCTGTTTTGTTTCATCAGCCGTTTTACTGCCGTGTCACAGCTAGCATTTGGAAACAGTTAAGGTATGTAAATAAATATTTCTGTGTAAATAAATAATTTGACAACATATACTGTATATATCTGCGACTTATACTCTGGTGCGACTAATAAACTAGTGAACAATATTTTTCCCTTCTAAAAAGTAGTGGGTGTGGCTGATATACTGGTGCCTTGCATATCAAAGCCGATCTAAGTGATTATTTTGGACTGAACCCACACCAGTAGTGGATGTATGTTACTGATGGAGGCTATTTTGGACTGAACCCACACCAGTAGTGGATGTATGTTACTGATGGAGGCTATTTTGGACTGAACCCACACCAGTAGTGGATGTATGTTACTGATGGAGGCTATTTTGGACTGAACCCACACCAGTAGTGGATGTACGTTACTGATGGAGGCTATTTTGGACTGAACCCACACCAGTAGTGGATGTATGTTACTGATGGAGGCTATTTTGGACTGAACCCACACCAGTAGTGGATGTATGTTACTGATGGAGGCTATTTTGGACTGAACCCACACCAGTAGTGGATGTATGTTACTGATGGAGGCTATTTTGGACTGAACCCACACCAGTAGTGGATGTATGTCACTGATGGAGGCTATTTTGGACTGAACCCACACCAGTAGTGGATGTATGTCACTGATGGAGGCTATTTTGGAGTGAACCCACACCAGTAGTGGATGTATGTCACTGATGGAGGCTATTTTGGACTGAACCCACACCAGTAGTGGATGTATGTCACTGATGGAGGCTATTTTGGACTGAACCCACACCAGTAGTGGATGTATGTTACTGATGGAGGCTATTTTGGAGTGAACCCACACCAGTAGTGGATGTATGTTAGTGATAGAGAAAAAAGGTGACTTTAGTTCAGCTGACATTCCAGAAGAGGATAAGATCTGATGTTCAACCCTTCAGGGCTTCCTTATCTGAGCTGCTTTTGTGGCTGGACTTGAACACACAACCCAAGTCCTCATGACTTGCTCCACCACCAGTCATGCCATAATTAGTCCAATTACTGACTTTCTTCTTTCCACTCCCACTCACACCAAAGTTCAAGTTGTCTTCATCGTTTGGCTGCAAGGAAAAAGTCGCTCCCCAGGCCGAAGCCTCAAGACGCTCCCAGTTGAGGTGTGAAGTCCTTCTTTGTGTGGCGAGCCTAGACTTTAATCAGGTCTGGTCTTCCAAAGTCCTCAAAGTCACATGGCAGCCGCTCTGCTTTGCACTCACACTTGATGCACTTTCAAACAGTTTCAAGAGCCAGGCGAGTCCTAGTCCACACACCCGTGTCTGCTTTTAACCTCGTACACCCGTGCCGAGCCAGAGAGGAAACTCCTGGACAGTGTAGCCAAGTCCTACACGGGTAAATGCCGCAAAAAGCCAACAAAGACCATCGGTCTGGAGAACCGGTAACTGGACACCACGTCGTAAGAGATCTCTGGACAGGATACTTACAGGAACTAATGAATGTAGATCATACAGGAAGTCCAGGTGATAAAGCACAAACAGGAGAGAGTCTGATGTAACACAAAAAAAACACAAAACATTTGGCCATGGACTCTAGTTGCTGGGTCTCTGCCACACCAGAGTCCGTTTGGAGAGACCGGAGGAGATGCGGATGAAGAGACGGACTAGCTTCACAGTGTCTTGGCTGAATGAGCAGGTATCGGACACCTCGGTCTCCTTGGACGTATCCTCACTTGTCCGTGCGGACTGGACACTGGCCGAGAGTTGGCCATGGACACCAGCTGTTGAGAGTTGGCCATGGACACCAGTTGCTGGGTCTCTGCCACACCAGAGTCCGTTTGGAGACACTGGAGGAGATGCGGATGAAGAGACGGACTAGCTTCACAGTGTCTTGGCTGAATGAGCAGGTATCGGACACCTCGGTCTCCTTGGACGTATCCTCGCTCGTCCATGCGGACTGGACACTGGCCGAGAGTTGGCAATGGACACTAGCTGCTGGGTCTCTGCCACACCAGAGTCCGTTTGGAGAGACCGGAGGAGATGCGGATGAAGAGACGGACTAGCTTCACAGTGTCTTGGCTGAATGACCAGGTATCGGACACCTCGGTCTCCTTGGACGTATCCTGGCTCGTCCATGCGGACTGGACACTGGCCGAGAGTTGGCCATGGACACCAGCTGTTGGGAGTTGTTAGCAACTGGTACATACACATGACACAGCCACACACCTGGCCTCTGTTACACTAGTAGTTTTAGTGTGAGTAGTAGTTAGTAGTGGGACTGGTAGTAGTAGTTAGTAGTGACTGGTAGTAGTAGTTAGTAATGATTGGTAGTAGTTAGTAGTTACTGGCAGTAGTAGTTGGTAGTGATACTGATAGTAGTTAGTAGTTATTGGTAGTAGTAGTTAGTAGTGATACTGGTAGTAGTAGTTAGAAGTGATACTAGTAGTAGTTAGTAGTGATACTGGTAGTAGTAGTAGTTAGAAGTGATATTAGTAGTAGTTAGTAGTTATTGTTGGTACTAGTTAGTAGTGATTGGTAGTAGTAGTTAGTAGTGATTGGTAATAATAGTGATTGGTAGTAGTAGTTGGTAGTGATACTGATAGTAGTAGTTAGTAGTGATTGATAGTAGTTAGTAGTTATCGGTAGTAGTAGTCGGTAGTGATACTGATAGTAGTAGTTAGTAGTGATTGGTAATAGTTAGTAATGATTGGCAGTAGTAGTTGGTAGTGATACTGATAGTAGTTAGTAGTTATTGGTAGTAGTAGTTAGTAGTGATACTGGTAGTAGTAGTTAGAAGTGATACTAGTAGTAGTTAGAAGTGATACCAGTAGTAGTTAGTAGTGATACTGGTGGTAGTAGTAGTAGTTAGTAGTTATTGTTAGTACTAGTTAGTATTGATTTGTAGTAGTAGTTAGTAGTGATTGGTAATAGTAGTGATTGGTAGTAGTAGTTGGTAGTGATACTGATAGTAGTAGTTAGTAGTGATTGATAGTAGTTAGTAGTTATTGGTAGTATTAGTTGGTAGTGATACTGACAGTAGTTAGTAATGGTTGGTAGTAGTTAGTGATTGGTAGTAGTTGGTAGTGATACTGATAATAGTTAGTAGTGATTGGTAGTAGTAGTTAGTAGTCATTAGTAGTGACACTGGTAGTAGTAGTAGTAGTTAGTAGTGATACTGGTAGTAGTAGTTAGTAGTGATACTGGTGGTAGCAGTGGTAGTAGTTAGTAGTGATAGTAGTTAGTAGTGATACTGGTAGTAGTAGTTAGTATTGATTGATAGTAGTAGTTAGTAGTGATTGTTAGTAGTAGTTAGTAGTGATTGATAGTAGTAGTCAGTAGTGATTGGTAGTAGTAGTTAGTAGTTATCAATAGTAGTTGTTAGTAGCGATTGATAGTAGTAGATAGTGATTGGTAGTAGTAGTTAGTAGTGATTGTTAGTAGTAGTTAGTAGTAATTGGTAGTTGTAGTTAGTAGTGATTGTTAGTAGTAGTTAGTGATTGTTAGTAGTATTTAGTGGTGATTGGTAGTAGTAGTTAGTAGTGATTGTTAGTAACAGTTAGTAGTGATTGTTAGTAGTAGTTAGTAGTTATTGATAGTAGTAGTTAGTAGTGATTAGTAGTAGTACTTAATAGTGATTGTTAGTAGTGGTTAGTGATTGTTAGTAGTAGTTAGTAGTGATTAGTAGTAGTAATTAATAGTGATTGTTAGTAGTGGTTAGTGATTGTTAGTAGTCGTTAGTAGTGATTGTTAGTAGTAGTGCTAATAAATGAAGATAGTGCTGTCCGTGTGCAGCAGTTCTTTGCATCACCTTTTGTTTCCGCACTTATTTGCTCTTTGAGTGCAGAATCAAAGTCTTCTACCTGCGTGCCACTTTCCTGTCTCTGCGTCCTGGGGTCACGCCTTGAGCCACCATGACAGGTGGAATGTTGAGACGTACAATCACGGGTACTTGAACTTGAACATGTTCCACATGAAGCAGGTTTTGTTCATTTGTCAAAGCTTTGTTTGGAAATGTCAACTCCACCTTTCTACCAACAAAGCAAGTTTTGTTCCAGCTGGACTAAAAGTGTCAACAAAAGAAGAATGAGATATTTAACTGCATCGTCTTGTTTTCACATCTTCTGTTGACAGACATGTTTCCATTACTCAGCTGTCAGATAAGAAGGCAAGCTCATCCATATTTTTATGGATAAATGTTCAGATATCCATGGCTGTTATGGACTCCTTCTTCTTCAGTACGGTGCAGACTAGCAGTGCTACTCTACGACTGCTACACCAACTGAGCTAGCTACATGCTCTGTCGTCTTTCTGATGATTTCAGTCTTTAATTCCATGAATATCATCCACTTTTACTCCCCAGCTGTCCTTCTTACTCACTTTCTTCACAAGTTATGTTCATCTCAAGCTAGAATATCTGTTGTTTTGTGACTATGCCAACTAGTGGTGGGAGGAACGCCATTGCTGAGAATGTTGAAGTAAAACTTCTGTTTAATAACTTGACAATTCCCGCTTTTTTGCAAAATTCCCAAATTTCCAGGAAGTTCCCATTGAAATGAATGGGACATTTTTCCAAGTTGCACAATTCCCACATTTTTCAAGCTATTCAAAGCATTCCAACATCAACACATTCCACTCATCCTGGACATTCTAACTAACATTTTTCCAAGTTCAAAAAAATTCCAGGAATTCCAAGAATCCCTGTTTTTTTCAAACCCTTTTTCCACCCTTTTTTCTGGCGACTACTCCTTCCACATTTTTCAACCCACTTCAACCGTTGCACCGTCAAATCATTCTTCTTAATCAGGACAAAAAACAAAGTTGTTTTTGAACCAGAAAAAATTCCCGGTCTTCCTGAAATTCCAGGAATTCCGTAATACCCATTCTCAATTAAAAATGTTACTACTTCAACATTTCTCGACCGATTTGAAAAAATCCCAACACCAACCATTCACCAACTCATTCAGAACATTAATTTTTTTTTTAGAATTTTCCAAAAAATTCTAAAAATTTCCATGAAATTTCCAAATTTCCATGAAATTCCCATTGAAAATAATGGAACATTTTTCAAAGTTCCACACTCCCACATTTTTTACTTGATTCAAACTGTTCCAACTTCAAAATATTCAGCCTGTTCAGGAATTGTGTGCTCCACTTCAACAATTGTAAAAAAAATTTTCCCAGATTTCCTAGAATTCCCAGTTTTTAGGGACATTTTCCCCATTCAAAATGAATTATCCATTTTTCTTCTTCTTCCACAATTCCAACATTTTTCAACCGATTCAAACCATTTCACCTTCACAATTCATCCTGGAAATTCAAACAACCATTTTTCCACGGTCAACACATTTCCAGGAGTTCCTGTTTTTTTTTTTTTAACCTTTTTTCCAACCTTTTTTAGTGCGACGACTCCTTTCACATTTTTCAACCCATTTCAAGCGTTCCACCGTCAAAACATTCCTCTTAGTCAGGACAAAAAACCAAGTTGGTTTAAGAACTTGAAAAATTCCCAGTTTTCCCGAAATTCCGTAATACCATTTTTCAATTAAAAAACTGTTCCTACGTCAACATTTCTTGACCCATTTAAACAATTCCAACATCAAACAATTCAGCTCATTCAAGACATTCATGCTCCAAATAATTTCCCCCAAAATTCCCGCTTTTCCCAAATTTCCATGAAATTCCCGTTGAAATGAATGGTATATTTTTCAAAGTTCCACAACTCCCACATTTTTTATCTGATTCAAACGGTTCCAACTGCAAAATATTCAACCTGTTCAGGAATTGTGTGCTCCTTTCCAACAATTATGAAAAAAATTCCAGATTTCCTCAAATTCCCAGTTTTTAGGGACATTTTCCCCATTCAAGATGAATTGTCCCTTTTTCAAACTTCCACAATTCCCACATTTTTCAACCAATTCAAACCTTTCTACCTTCAACACATTGCACTCACCCTGGACATTTAAACTATTTTTTTTCAAGTTCCAAAGATTCCCAGGATTTCCAAGAATTCCCGTTTTTTCCAAACCCTTTTTCCACCCTTTTTTCTGGCAACTACTCCTTCCACATTTTTCAACCCACTTCAACCGTTGCACCGTCAAATCATTCCTCTTAATCAGGACAAAAAACTAAGTTGTTTTTGAACCAGAAAAATTTCTCGGTTTTCCCGAAATTCCAGGAATTCCGTAATACCATTTCTCAATTAAAAATGTTACTACTTCAACATTTCTCAACCGATTTGAAAAAATTCCAACACCAACCATTCACCAACTCATTCAGAACATTAATTTTTTTTTTTAGAATTTTCCAAAAAATTCTAAAAATTTCCATGAAATTTCCAAATTTCCATGAAATTTCCAAATTTCCATGAAATTCCCATTGAAAATAATGGAACATTTTTCAAAGTTCCACACTCCCACATTTTTTACTTGATTCAAACTGTTCCAACTTCAAAATATTCAGCCTGTCCAGGAATTGTGTGCTCCACTTCAACAATTGTAAATTTTTTTTCCCAGATTTCCTAGAATTCCCAGTTTTTAGGGACATTTTCCCCATTCAAAATGAATTATCCATTTTTTCTTCTTCTTCCACAATTCCAACATTTTTCAACCGATTCAAACCATTTCACCTTCAACACATTCAATTCATCCTGGAAATTCAAACAACCATTTTTCCACGGTCAACACATTTCCAGGAGTTCCTGTTTTTTTTCTAACCTTCTTTCCAACCTTTTTTAGTGCGAAGACTCCTTTCACATTTTTCAACCCATTTCAAGCGTTCCATCGTCAAAACATTCCTCTCAGTCAGGACAAAAAACCAAGTTGGTTTAAGAACTTGAAAAATTCCCAGTTTTCCCGAAATTCCGTAATACCATTTTTCAATTAAAAAACTGTTCCTACGTCAACATTTCTTGACCCATTTAAACAATTCCAACACCAAACAATTCAGCTCATTCAAGACATTCATGCTCCAAATCATTTCCCCAAAAATTCCCGCTTTTCCCAAATTTCCATGAAATTCCCGTTGAAATGAATGGTATATTTCTCAAAGTTCCACAACTCCCACATTTTTTATCTGATTCAAACTGTTCCAACTTCAAAATATTCAACCTGTTCAGGAATTGTGTGCTCCTTTCCAACAATTATGAAAAAAATTTCAGATTTCCTCAAATTCCCAGTTTTTAGGGACATTTTCCCCATTCAAGATGAATTGTCCCTTTTTCAAACTTCCACAATTCCCACATTTTTCAACCAATTCAAACCTTTCTACCTTCAACACATTGCACTCACCCTGGACATTTAAACCATTTTTTTTCAAGTTCCAAAGAATTCCAGGATTTCCAAGAATTCCCGTTTTTTCCAAACCCTTTTTCCACCATTTTTTCTGGCGACTACTCCTTCCACATTTTTCAACCCACTTCAACCGTTGCACCGTCAAATCATTCCTCTTAATCAGGACAAAAAACTAAGTTGTTTTTGAACCACAAAAATTTCTCTGTTTTCCCGAAATTCCAGGAATTCCATAATACCATTTCTCAATTAAAAATGTTACTACTTCAACATTTCTCGCCTGATTTGAAAAATTCCAACACCAACCATTCACCAACTCATTCAGAACATTAATTTTTTTTTTTGCATTTTCCAAAAAATTCTAAAAATTTTCATGAAATTCCCATTGAAAATAATGAAACATTTTTCAAAGTTTCAAACCCCCACATTTTTTACTTGATTGAAACTGTTCCAACTTCAAAATATTCAGCCTGTTCAGGAATTGTGTGCTCCACTTCAACAATTGTAAAAAAAAAATTCCCAGATTTCCTAGAATTCCCAGTTTTTAGGGACATTTTCCCCATTCAAAATGAATTATCCATTTTTCTTCTTCTTCCACAATTCCAACATCTTTCAACGGATTCAAACCATTTCACCTTCACAATTAATCCTGGAAATTCAAACAACCATTTTTCCACGGTCAACACATTTCCAGGAGTTCCTGTTTTTTTTTAAACCTTTTTTCCAACCTTTTTTAGTGCGATGACTCCTTTCACATTTTTCAACCCATTTCAAGCGTTCCACCGTCAAAACATTCCTCTTAGTCAGGACAAAAAACCAAGTTGGTTTAAGAACTTGAAAAATTCCCAGTTTTCCCGAAATTCCGTAATACCATTTTTCAATTAAAAAACTGTTCCTACGTCAACATTTCTTGACCGATTTAAACAATTCCAACACCAAACAATTCAGCTCATTCAAGACATTCATGCTCCAAATAATTTCCCCCAAAATTCCCGCTTTTCCCAAATTTCCATGAAATTCCCGTTGAAATGAATGGTATATTTTTCAAAGTTCCACAACTCCCACATTTTTTATCTGATTCAAACGGTTCCAACTGCAAAATATTCAACCTGTTCAGGAATTGTGTGCTCCTTTCCAACAATTATGAAAAAAATTCCAGATTTCCTCAAATTCCCAGTTTTTAGGGACATTTTCCCCATTCAAGATTAATTGTCCCTTTTTCAAACTTCCACAATTCCCACATTTTTCAACCAATTCAAACCTTTCTACCTTCAACACATTGCACTCACCCTGGACATTTAAACTATTTTTTTTCAAGTTCCAAAGAATTCCAGGATTTCCAAGAATTCCCGTTTTTTCCAAACCCTTTTTCCACCCTTTTTTCTGGCAACTACTCCTTCCACATTTTTCAACCCACTTCAACCGTTGCACCGTCAAATCATTCCTCTTAATCAGGACAAAAAACTACGTTGTTTTTGAACCAGAAAAATTTCTCGGTTTTCCCGAAATTCCAGGAATTCCGTAATACCATTTCTCAATTAAAAATGTTACTACTTTAACATTTCTCGACCGATTTGAAAAAATTCCAACACCAACCATTCACCAACTCATTCAGAACATTCTTTTTTTTTTTTGCATTTTCCAAAAAATTCTAAAAATTTCCATTAAATTTCCAAATTTCCATGAAATTCCCATTGAAAATAATGGAACATTTTTCAAAGTTCCACACTCCCACATTTTTTACTTGATTCAAACTGTTCCAACTTCCAAATATTCAGCCTGTTCAGGAATTGTGTGCTCCACTTCAACAATTGTAAAAAAAAAATTCCCAGATTTCCTAGAATTCCCAGTTTTTAGGGACATTTTCCCCATTCAAAATGAATTATCCATTTTTCTTCTTCTTCCACAATTCCAACATTTTTCAACCGATTCAAACCATTTCACCTTCACAATTCATCCTGGAAATTCAAACAACCATTTTTCCACGGTCAACACATTTCCAGGAGTTCCTGTTTTTTTTTTTAACCTTTTTTCCAACCTTTTTTAGTGCGACGACTCCTTTCACATTTTTCAACCCATTTCAACTGTTCCACCGTCAAAACATTCCTCTTAGTCAGGACAAAAAACTAAGTTGTTTTTTGAACTGGAATTTTTTTTCCCGAAATTCCAGGAATTCCGTAATACAATTTCTCAATTAAAACTGTTACTACGTCAACATTTCTCGACCGATTTGAAAAAATCCAACACCAATCATTCAGAACATTCAATTTTTTTTAAATTTTCAAATTTTTTTCTAAATTTCCATAAAATTCCCATTGAAATTTATGGGAAATGTTTCAAAGTTCCACAACTCCCACAATGTTTAACTGATTCAAACCGTTCCAACTTCAAAATATTCAATCTGTTCAAGAATTGTGTGCTCCCTTCCAACAATTATTAAAAAAATTCCAGTATTTCCCAAAAATTCCCAGTTTTTAGGGATATTTTCCTAATTCAAAATGAATGATCAATTTTTCCAAGTTGCACAATTCCCACATTTTTCAACCAATTCAAACCTTTCTACCTTCAACACATTGCACTCACCCTGGACATTTAAACTATTTTTTTTTCAAGTTCCAAAGAATTCCAGGATTTACAAGAATTCCCGTTTTTTCAAATCCTTTTTTCCGTCGACAACTCCTTCCACATTTTTCAACCCACTTCAACTGTTCCACCGTCAAAACATTCCTCTTAATCAGGACAAAAAACTGAGTTGATTTTTGAACTGGAATTTTTTCCCCCGAAATTCCAGGAATTCCGTAATACCATTTCTCAATTAAAACTGTTACTACGTCAACATTTCTTGACCGATTTGAAAAAATCCAACACCAATCATTCAGAACATTCAAATTTTTTTTAATTTTCAAAACATTTTTCTAAATTTCCATGAAATTCCCATTGAAATTTATGGGTTCCACAACGCCCACAATGTTTAACTGATTCAAACCGTTCCAACTTCAAAATATTCAGTCTGTTCAAGAATTGTGTGCTCCCTTCCAACAATTATTAAAAAAATTCCAGGATTTCCTAAAATTCCCAGTTTTTAGGGACATTTTCCTAATTCGAAATGAATGATTCATTTTTCCAAGTTGCACAATTCCCACATTTTTCAACCAATTCAAACCTTTCTACCTTCAACACATTGCACTCACCCTGGACATTTAAACTATTTTTTTTCAAGTTCCAAAGAATTCCAGGATTTCCAAGAATCCTTTTTTCTGTCGACTATTTCCACATTTTTCAACCCACTTCAACTGTTCCACCGTCAAAACATTCCTCCTAATCAGGACAAAAAACTAAGTTGTTTTTTGAACTGGAATTTTTTCCCCCGAAATTCCAGGAATTCCGTAATACCATTTCTCAATTAAAACTGTTACTACGTCGACATTTCTCCACCGATTTCAAAAAATCCAACACCAATCATTCAGAACATTCAAATTTTTTTTAATTTTCAAAAAAGGTTCTAAATTTCCATGAAATTCCCATTGAAATTTATGGGTTCCGCAACTCCCACAATGTTTAACTGATTCAAACCGTTCCAACTTCAAAATATTCAGTCTGTTCAAGAATTGTGTGCTCCCTTCCAACAATTATTTAAAAAATTCCAGGATTTCCCAAAAATTCCCAGTTTTTAGGGACATTTTCCTAATTCAAAATGAATGATCCATTTTTCCAAGTTGCACAATTCCCACATTTTCCAACCTCACTCACAAACATGATGTAATCATGTCCACACGAGCTGTCATTATTTCCAGGCTTTCTAAAGAATACAGAGCAGTGAGTGAGTACGTACCTGGATGGAGAGCATAGCAGGTGACTTGGCTTCCTTGCAGTGTCTTGGCCAGCTGGTGAGTAAAGAGGACGTTGCACAGTTTGCTGTCCGAGTAGATCTGAGACACCTGGGCGAAGGACGTCCCCAAGCCCAGAGCTTTGTGCTTGGTCAGGCAATCAAAGTCGATTTTTCCAAAGTTGTGCGCCAGGGACGACACGTTGACCACGCGACTGGGTTGGCACTCCTTCAGGCGCTCCAGCAGCAGGTTGGTGAGCAGGAAGTGTCCCAGGTGGTTGACACCAAACATCATGCCCACACCGTCCTCTGTCCGGCCCTGCAGGTAAACACCTGGACCACAGAGAGCAGAGTCATCAATCTCCTAATCGCAACATCCATCGAAAAAACTTCTCAAGTATTCAATGTTTAATCAAAGGATTCAAAGGAAAAACAGCTAAAAAATGAGAAAAGTTTAGTAATAAAAAAGTTGTATTCTATCCCCAAAGACAAAATGTTCTTGCAAATAAATCCAGAGTCACTTTGCACTCATTTTAGTAGAAAGCTGTTGAAAAACATCACATACTGTACATACACTAGGGCTGTCCTCATACCAATATGTTGGTACCAGTACCAAAATGTATTTCAGTACTTTTCAAACCAAGTTTTTATCCTCGGGTATTTTTTAAAGGTAGTAAATGTTGATGTCACCTGCGTTATTGATGAGGATGTCAAGTCTGGCCTCGTCTCTCAGGAAAGTTTCAGCAAAGCTGCGGACAGACTTGAGATTTCCCAAATCCAACTGCATGAAGACCACCTGACTGCTGCCACTCTCCTGTCAACCAACACATCACTTCAGCTACATACACATATATGTATATATACACACACACATTAGAAATATACATACACACATATCTACACACACACATA
>NC_084743.1:5752380-5774880 GCF_033978785.1 Entelurus aequoreus
AGACTTAAGTGGTCCTGGTTTAAGAGAGAAAAACCCACATTCTCACCTGTCACAATCACAGTCTTGCCATGCAGCCTCGCTGGACTGGTGCACTGCTTCCCTTTCACCACAACCTGGTGATACCAGTATGCAGCTGCTGCTACCACCGCCACTAAAACCAGGCCAGTAACAAACATTGTCAGAAAGTACTGGACAGCTTTGGTCAGCTAGGATATTTCCTCCCAGGTTCTTCCAGTATCAGTCCCACAAATCCAGCCTGAGCCGACTGAACTGACTTGAAACCAACACACCCATTTCCTGCCTGGGCGTGACAAAGTCCTCCTTGTTCCGAGCTGCCGGCAGACTGGAAGAACCAGAAGTCAGCCTGCAGACAAAGCAACGGTTTTCTCAATCCTGACAGATGCACAATCAGGAATAACAGCAGCTAAAGACATCCAAAGGTGCATAAAGTTCAAAACATCTGAAATAGAATTCTTACGAACTACAGAAACTCACTGAAAATCCAAGGAAAAATGGAGAAAGTGGACATTAAATAAATATGAATTGAAATAAAAGAATATATTTGCCATGTCTTTCCTAAAGTGGCATGACTTCATGTCAAAGTTAAAGTTAAAGTAGCAATGATTGTCACACCCACTCTAGGTGTGGTGAGATTTATCCTCTGCATTTGACCCATCCCCTTGTTCACCCCCTGGGAGGTGAGTGGAGCAGTGAGCAGCAGCGGTGGCCACGCTCGACAATCATTTTTGGTGATTTAACCCCCAATTCCAAGCCTTGATGCTGAGTGCCAAGCAGGGAGGTCATGGCTCCCATTTTTATAGTCTTTGGTATGACTCGGCCGGGGTTTTGAACTCACAACCTACCCATCTCAGGGCGGACACTCTAACCCAGTGTTCTTCAACCACTGTGCCGCGGCACTAGTGTGCGGTGAGATACAGTCTGGTGTGCCGTGGGAGATTGTGTAGAAGAAGAAGAATATCTTTATTGTCATTGTATGGAAACCACGAAATTGGACAGCAATCCAGCTCAGTGCTTTTAAAATAAACCTACATAAAATAGTCTTAAGACAACAACAATAATAAAACAATTTAAAATTTAAAAACATAATAAAATGTTAAAAACATATTGCACAGCAGAGTAAAAAAAATAAAAAAATATATATATATATTTTTTGTCATAAAGAAATACAATCATGTGTGCTTACGGACTGTATCCCTGCAGAATGTATTGATTTATATTGATATATAATGTATATATTGTGTGTTTTTATGTTGATTTAATTAAAAAAAAAAAAAAAAAAAATCTATATTTTTTTATTTCTTGTGCGGCCGCGGCCCGGTGGTTGGGGACCACTGCTCTAGAGATGTAAGAGGACATGCAGTGATCCTCTGGGCTGCGTTTATGACGCCCTCTAATCTCTTTCTCTCTGCCATCGTGCAGCTAGAAAACCTAATTTCCCCTAAATAGGTTAAAAATATTTTTTTGCAAAGCAGTAATTATAGTCTGCAAATGATGTGTTGTTGTTGAGTGTCGGTGCTGTCTAGAGCTCGGCAGAGTAACCGTGTAATACTCTTCCATATCAGTAGGTGGCCGCAGGTATCTAATTGCTTTGTAGATGTCGGGAACATGGTTTGGTGTGCTATATGCAGATGACAGCGGGAGGCATGGTGCAGGTAAAAAGGTATCTAACGCCTAAACCAAAAATAGACAAAAGGCAAGTGCCGCTAAGAAAAGGCTTTGAAGCTTAGGGATGGCGATGCTAGATTAAACTAAAACTGAACTGGCTATTAAGTAAACAAAAACAGAATGCTGGACGACAGCAAAGACTTACTGTGGAGCAAAGACGGCGTCCACAAAGTACATCCGAACATGACATGACAATCAACAATGTCCCCGCAAAGAAGGATAAAAACAACTGAAATATTATTGATTGCTAAAACAAAGGACATATCGCTCAAAGGAAGACATGAAACTGCTACAGGAAAATACCAACAAAACAGGAAAAGCCACCGAAATAGGAGCGCAAGACAAGAAGTAAAACACTACACACAGAAAAAACCTCAAACTAAGTCAGGGTGTGATGTGACAGGTGGTGACGGTACACCTACTTTGAGACAAGAGCTATAGTGAAGCATGCTTGTTATGCTTTAAAGTCACATACAACAATTGCGACAACGACTTTTTACCGTCAACTGAGTTTCGTTTTTCAACGATTTCTGCTGGTGGTGTGCCTCCGCATTTTTTCAACCAAGAAAATGTGCCTGGGCTCAGAAAAGGTTGAAAAACACTGCCCTGACCACAAGGCCACTGAGCAGGTGGCCTTGTCACATTGTTGCAAAGTTGTTACATTTGTACAAAGTTGTTACATTTGTACAAAGTTGGGCATGTCAAGTAAAAAATAACACTTTGTGCAGCACATCTTTACAACAAATCCAACTGAATCATTGATGTTTATTGAAAATAATTTCAAAAAAGTGACGTCAAAGGCCTACTGAAAGCCACTACTAGCGACCACGCAGTCTGATAGTTTATATATCAATGATGACATCTTAACATTGCAACACATGCCAATACGGCCGGGTTAACTTATAAAGTGACATTTTAAATTTCCCGGGAACTATCCGGCTGAAACGTCGTGAGCTCCAATCACTACATCACAACAACAAGTATGTGCTCCAATCACTACATCACAACAAAATAAGAGTTGTAGAAATGATTGTAAACTCAAGACAGCCATGACATCATGTTCTATGACCATGACTGTACATATATATGACTGTATGTTTATATATGTATGTAATATATATATGTATGTATGTTTATATATATATATATATATATATATATATATATATATATATATATATATATATATATATATATATATATATATATATATATATATGAAAGGTTGTAGAATGTGCACTCCATAGTCATTGGCCTGCCTCACTCATGTTGTCCACTAGATGGCGACAAATAATCATCTAAAGACGCCACAATTGGACAGGCCTGATGTAGAAGAGTGCAAGTTAACGCCCACATTTACTTGTTTACCTGAAGCAATACATGTCAATACATGTCAATACATGTCAATACAAACTGAAGAAGTGTGTCTCAAGTACTGAAAGCTGCTGACAAAGAAGTAGAATTTGTAGAAGTTGTCCCAAATACAAGTCGAGGACAGAGACCACAGATTGAGCTAAAACAGGGGTCGGCAACCCAAAATGTTCTAAGAGCCATATTGGACCAAAATCACAAAAAACAAATCTGTCTGGAGCCGCAAAAAATTAAATGCCATATTACATACAGATAGCTTGTCATGAGATATAAATTGAATTAAGAGGACTTAAAGGAAACTAAATGAGCTCAAACATACCTACAGATGAGGGATAATGCTGCAATATGTACATATAGCTAGCCTAAATAGCATGTTAGCATCGATTAGCTTGCAGTCATGCAGTGACCAAATATGTCTGATTATCACTCCACACAAGTCAATAACATCAACAAAACTCACCTTTGTGTATTCACGCACAACGTTTAAAGTCTGGTGGACAAAATGAGACAGAAAAAGAAGTGTCATAAAACACGTCCTAGAAAGTCGGAGAAAGTTATACATGAAACAAACTAGGTGAGTTCAAGGACCGCCAAAATTAGTAGGACAAAACGGCGCTCGCCAAATACTCGAATCAGTGAAGCATGTTTAATATAAACAGTGTGATTTATAACAATTAGGGAGGTTTGTGTCATGTTTGTCCTCCTACAGAAACCATATTAAAACAAAAAATGTATTTTTTTCCGTCGTCTTTTTCCATTTTTCATACATTTTTGAAAAAGCTCCAGAGAGCCACTAGGGCGGCGCTAAAGAGCCGCATGCGGCTCTAGAGCCGCGGGTTGCCGACCCCTGAGCTAAGATGACAAAGAAGTTTGACTTCAGGAGTCAGATCTCTGGAACCTAAGAAGGTACCAACTCTAGAACCTCCACATGGGGGCAGTAGTGTCACACTAGAGTGCAAACATGTATGTGTCCACATGGGGGCAGTAGTGTCACACTAGAGTGCAAACATGTATGTGTCCACATGGGGGCAGTAGTGTCACACTAGAATGCAAACATGCATGTGTCCACATGGGGGCAGTAGTGTCACACTAGAGCGCAAACATGTATGTGTCCACATGGGGGCAGTAGTGTCACACTAGAATGCAAACATGCATGTGTCCACATGGGGGCAGTAGTGTCACACTAGAATGCAAACATGCATGTGTCCACATGGGGGCAGTAGTGTCACACTAGAGCGCAAACATGTATGTGTCCACATGGGGGCAGTAGTGTCACACTAGAATGCAAACATGTATGTGTCCACATGGGGGCAGTAGTGTCACACTAGAATGCAAACATGTATGTGTCCACATGGGGGCAGTAGTGTCACACTAGAGCGCAAACATGTATGTGTCCACATGGGGGCAGTAGTGTCACACTAGAGCGCAAACATGTATGTGTCCACATGGGGGCAGTAGTGTCACACTAGAATGCAAACATGCATGTGTCCACATGGGGGCAGTAGTGTCACACTAGAATGCAAACATGCATGTGTCCACATGGGGGCAGTAGTGTCACACTAGAGCGCAAACATGTATGTGTCCACATGGGGGCAGTAGTGTCACACTAGAATGCAAACATGCATGTGTCCACATGGGGGCAGTAGTGTCACACTAGAATGCAAACATGCATGTGTCCACATGGGGGCAGGAGTGTCACACTAGAGCGCAAACATGTATGTGTCCACATGGGGGCAGTAGTGTCACACTAGAATGCAAACATGTATGTGTCCACATGGGGGCAGTAGTGTCACACTAGAATGCAAACATGCATGTGTCCACATGGGGGCAGTAGTGTCACACTAGAGCGCAAACATGTATGTGTCCACATGGGGGCAGTAGTGTCACACTAGAATGCAAACATGTATGTGTCCACATGGGAGCAGTAGTGTCACACTAGAATGCAAACATGTATGTGTCCACATGGGGGCAGTAGTGTCACACTAGAGTGCAAACATGTATGTGTCCACATGGGGGCAGTAGTGTCACACTAGAATGCAAACATGCATGTGTCCACATGGGGGCAGTAGTGTCACACTAGAGCGCAAACATGTATGTGTCCACATGGGGGCAGTAGTGTCACACTAGAATGCAAACATGCATGTGTCCACATGGGGGCAGTAGTGTCACACTAGAATGCAAACATGCATGTGTCCACATGGGGGCAGTAGTGTCACACTAGAGCGCAAACATGTATGTGTCCACATGGGGGCAGTAGTGTCACACTAGAATGCAAACATGTATGTGTCCACATGGGGGCAGTAGTGTCACACTAGAATGCAAACATGTATGTGTCCACATGGGGGCAGTAGTGTCACACTAGAGCGCAAACATGTATGTGTCCACATGGGGGCAGTAGTGTCACACTAGAGCGCAAACATGTATGTGTCCACATGGGGGCAGTAGTGTCACACTAGAATGCAAACATGCATGTGTCCACATGGGGGCAGTAGTGTCACACTAGAATGCAAACATGCATGTGTCCACATGGGGGCAGTAGTGTCACACTAGAGCGCAAACATGTATGTGTCCACATGGGGGCAGTAGTGTCACACTAGAATGCAAACATGCATGTGTCCACATGGGGGCAGTAGTGTCACACTAGAATGCAAACATGCATGTGTCCACATGGGGGCAGGAGTGTCACACTAGAGCGCAAACATGTATGTGTCCACATGGGGGCAGTAGTGTCACACTAGAGTGCAAACATGTATGTGTCCACATGGGGGCAGTAGTGTCACACTAGAATGCAAACATGCATGTGTCCACATGGGGGCAGTAGTGTCACACTAGAATGCAAACATGTATGTGTCCACATGGGGGCAGTAGTGTCACACTAGAGTGCAAACATGTATGTGTCCACATGGGGGCAGTAGTGTCACACTAGAGTGCAAACATGTACGTGTCCACATGGGGGCAGTAGTGTCACACTAGAATGCAAACATGTATGTGTCCACATGGGGTCAGTAGTGTCACACTAGAATGCAAACATGTATGTGTCCACATGGGGGAAGTAGTGTCACACTCGAATGCAAACATGTATGTGTCCACATGGGGGCAGTAGTGTCACACTAGAGCGCAAACATGTATGTGTCCACATGGGGGCAGTAGTGTCACACTAGAGTGCAAACATGTATGTGTCCACATGGGGGCAGTAGTGTCACACTAGAGTGCAAACATGTATGTGTCCACATGGGGGCAGTAGTGTCACACTAGAATGCAAACATGTATGTGTACACATGGGGGCAGTAGTGTCACACTACAATGCAAACATGTATGTGTCCACATGGGGGCAGTAGTGTCACACTAGAATGCAAACATGTATGTGTCCACATGGGGGCAGTAGTGTCACACTAGAATGCAAACATGTATGTGTCCACATGGGGGCAGCAGTGTCACACTAGAGTGCAAACATGTGTGTCCACATGGGAGCAGTAGTGTCACACTAGAATGCAAACATGTATGTGTCCACATGGGGGCAGTAGTGTCACACTAGAATGCAAACATGTATGTGTCCACATGGGGGCAGTAGTGTCACACTAGAATGCAAACATGTATGTGTCCACATGGGGTCAGTAGTGTCACACTAGAATGCAAACATGTATGTGTCCACATGGGGGCAGTAGTGTCACACTAGAATGCAAACATGTATGTGTCCACATGGGGGCAGTAGTGTCACACTAGAGTGCAAACATGTATGTGTCCACATGGGGGCAGTAGTGTCACACTAGAGTGCAAACATGTATGTGTCCACATGGGGGCAGTAGTGTCACACTTGAATGCAAACATGTATGTGTACACATGGGGGCAGTAGTGTCACACTACAGTGCAAACATGTATGTGTCCACATGGGGGTAGTAGTGTCACACTAGAATGCAAACATGTATGTGTCCACATGGGGGCAGTAGTGTCACACTAGAATGCAAACATGTATGTGTCCACATGGGGGCAGTAGTGTCACACTAGAGTGCAAACATGTATGTGTCCACATGGGGGCAGTAGTGTCACACTAGAGCGCAAACATGTATGTGTCCACATGGGGGCAGTAGTGTCACACTAGAGCGCAAACATGTATGTGTCCACATGGGGGCAGTAGTGTCACACTAGAATGCAAACATGTATGTGTCCACATGGGGGCAGTAGTGTCACACTAGAATGCAAACATGTATGTGTCCACATGGAGGCAGTCGTGTCACACTAGAATGCAAACATGTATGTGTCCACATGGGGGCAGTAGTGTCACACTAGAGTGCAAACATGTATGTGGGGTAGGGGTAGTAGTGTCACACTAGAATGCAAACATGTATGTGTCCACATGGGGGTAGTAGTGTCACACTAGAGTGCAAACATGTATGTGTCCACATGGGGGCAGTAGTGTCACACTAGAATGCAAACATGTATGTGTCCACATGGGGGCAGTAGTGTCACACTAGAATGCAAACATGTATGTGTCCACATGGGGGCAGTAGTGTCACACTAGAATATACATTTATGAATGTATGAAATTCAACGGTACAGATTTTTGGTACTTCAGTGTGTTTTAATAAATGTTAATTGTTTGATAATAAAATTTTATTTTTGAATGTAACTTAAAAAATGAGCTGATTATGATAATTGTGCTGTCGAGTTGGTTTTTTATTACATTTGAGTGCAATGCAGTTGCACTTCCAAGACATTAGATGGCAGTACTCTACAGGCTATATACTGTCTGGTATGTTGTCTAACTGGGAAGTCGATTTTTCCATGAAGTGAAATGTGTTGTGTTGTGCCCTACAAAGTGTTTATAATGTATGTATAGTGCTTATTACACACCAGCTGTTTAATTGTAACATTGATCTTAGTTGTAGTTTTCATTAACACATTTGGAGACGTTAAAACTTGTATGTAAAATCGTTAATGCTAATTGTAACTTGTTTATGGCACATCCAAGGTGCCTATAAAAGTGCCAGATTCGGTACTCACCTCTACTACAAAGTGACATCACGTCACAACTCCTTACAAAGTGCAAAAAAAGAACAATTATATCATGTGTGTCGGTAGAAATGTTCACATTTCAGCCGACGAGCTTTAAAAACTGCCATGGTTTCATTTCCTGGATGCTGGTTTTCCCGATGGTGAGTGGCAGCTGGGGCCGCTCCGTCTTGACGTATCGTCCATAGAGCCGGTGTCCTTGTGTCGCTCTGACCAACAGGCCGTCAATGACTTGTGTTGTTGTTTGCTTTGGACTGACTCCACGGCACTACTTAGAATCTATTACGCAGCTGCCGGCTGATTGATTTGTTGTTTCTGAGCGGGTTTGCATTGGAATACCATCAACAGTGCTGCTATTGACCCAAGTGTGGGAATACTCAAGCCTCACCAAAAATCTGTACGTTATCCTTATTTCTGGACGCTAAACTATTCTACAGTACATTTTTCAGTTGGGTTTGACCATTCCAATATCACAGTTTTTTGCTCTTTGGGGACATGCGGGTGATCAGTTGACATTCCAACTGCTCTGGTTCTTCTCACACCTTCCTGCTGGAGGTACATCTGGTTATGAACTTCCACCAGGACAACTCCAAGGCAAATAAACCCTTCTGGCCAAACCTGGTCATCATGTGTTGATCACAAGGCTTCAGTCAGCCTTGCAAGATTAACCACCGCTTCTGTCAAAGATGACAAGCTGGCCATCAACTTGCTTCTACTAATTGTCCACTCAGTCACGAGCAAGGTCACCTTAGCCAGGATCTCCCGAGTACTTTTGGCATCCTTCCACTTGGTCCCTCCACCCATCCATTTTCTTCTGCTTATCCGAGTCTAGGTCTCAGGAGATGCAGTCTCAGTAGGGAAACACAGAACTCCCGGTCTCTGGGCACCTTTTCCAGTTCCACTGGTGTCCCCAGGCCAGGTGAGAGACATACAACCTCCAGTCCTGGTATCAGTCAACCATTCCTAAAGTCTCACACAAAATACTTTTGACAAGAAACAAGCAAATTTGATCATATTACGCCTATATATATATATATATATATATATATATATATATATATATATATATATATATATATATATATATATATATATATATATATATATATATATATATATATATATATATATATATATATATATATACCTGTATATATATATATATATACTTGTATTGGCTCACCTGCACTGGCTCCCTGAGCACTAGATGCAATGTTTTACTACTTAGGTATAAAATACTAAAGGGTCTAGCTCCATCCTATCTTACTGATTGTATTGTACCATATGTCCTGGCAAGAAATCTGCGTTCTAAGATCTCCGGCTTATTAGTGATTCTCAGAGCCCAAAAAAAGTCTGCGGGCTTTCTATTGGAGCTCCAATACTCTGGAATGTTCTAGCAGTAACAGTTAGAGATGCTACCTCAGTAGAAGCATTTAAGTCCCATCTTAAAACTCATTTGTATACTCTAGCCTTTAAATAGATCCCCCTTTTAGACCAGTTAATCTGCCGTCTCTCTTTTGTGCTCTGTCCCCCTCTCCTGCGTGGAGAGGTTATTAGGTGACCACAGTTGATCCGCTAGCTGTTCAAAGTCGGGACCCGGAGTGGACCACTCATCTGTGCATCAGTTGGTGACGTCTCTGCGCTGATGACTTGTCTCCACTCGGGATGGTCTCTTGCTGGCCCCACTATGGACTGGACTCTCACAATATTATGTTAGATCCACTATGGACTGGACTCTCTCACTATTATGTTAGATCCACTATGGACTGGACTCTCACAATATTATGTTAGATCTACTATGGACTGGACTCTCACACTATTATGTTAGATCCACTATGGACTGGACTCACACTATTATGTTAGATCCACTATGGACTGGACTCTCACACTATTATGTTAGATCCACTATGGACTGGACTCTCACACTATTATGTTAGATCCACTATGGACTGGACTCTCACACTATTATGTTAGATCCACTATGGACTGGACTCTCACACTATTATGTTAGATCCACTATGGACTGTACTCTCACACTATTATGTTAGATCCACTATGGACTGTACTCTCACACTATTATGTTAGATCCACTATGGACTGGACTCTCACTATTATGTTAGATCCACTATGGACTGGACTCTCACTATTATGTTAGATCCACTATGGACTGGACTCTCACTATTATGTTAGATCCACTATGGACTGAACTCTCACTATTATGTTAGATCCACTATGGACTGGACTCTCACTATTATGTTAGATCCACTATGGACTGAACTCTCACTATTATGTTAGATCCACTATGGACTGGACTCTCACTATTATGTTAGATCCACTATGGACTGAACTCTCACTATTATGTTAGATCCACTATGGACTGGACTCTCACTATTATGTTAGATCCACTATGGACTGGACTCTCACTATTATCTTAGATCCACTATGGACTGAACTCTCACTATTATGTTAGATCCACTATGGACTGGACTCTCACTATTATGTTAGATCCACTATGGACTGAACTCTCACTATTATGTTAGAGGGCTCATTAACAAAAGTTTTAATCAACTTCAGGCTTTTCATGAATGTTTTAGTTTTCCCCCCCCATGGTTCTGTCAAGTGTTTGAAGAAACATTTCATCCAGAAGCAGACTCTCCAGCCGGAGACAAATGCTCCGTGTGTATAAACGCCGCCATAACACTCAAGCAAATGGGCCTCCTCATATGCTTTTTGCAATTTGCAATCATCTAATGAGAAAATGCCGAGCAGACTATAAAACGGGAGAAGTGACTGCTATAAAATAAAATAATTGCGTTGCAATTACACTGTAATGTCGGTCGCCATGGTTACACGACGCCAATTAGCTGCGGAGAACGATGTATTTGGCGAGAGATGATGAGGTTTAAAACTTTTATTTTTATTTTTTTGGTAATGGTTATGTCGTAGTTCTGTAGAATAGTATTTCATTTCAATAAGGACGACACAGTTCAACATAGTTCCCAAACAATGAATGCAACTGTAGTTTGTAGCTTATGCTAATTTCATACTATTGTCCGTTAGCTGGGCTTGAAAAAAAAAGAACGCAGCATAAAATCAATCAATTTACTGAAATATGGCAGAGTGATGTAAAATACCAACACTTAACCTTTGTTGTGAAGAGATTCATATCTAAAATGAATTGGTAAATATTCCTGTAATGGAAAAGACAGATTATCCAAGTGTGGTTTCTCCCTGCATGTCCACAAATGTGGTGGATGTTAATAAATAAAAAAAAACATTCTTGCTTTGCGTTGGTAGACCTTAAAGGCCTACTGAAAGCCACTACTAGCGACCACGCAGTCTGATAGTTTATACATCAATGATGAAATCTTAACATTGCAACACATGCCAATACGGCCGGGTTAACTTATAAAGTGACATTTTAAAATTCCCGGGAAATATCCGGCTGAAACGTCGCGGTATGATGACGTATGCGCGTGACGAAGTCAGAGTAACGGAAGTTATGGTACCCCGTAGAATCCTATACAAAAAGCTCTGTTTTCATTTCATAATTCCACAGTATTCTGGACATCTTTTGCAATTTGTTTAATGAACAATGAAGGCTGCAAAGAAGACAGTTGTAGGTGGGATCAGTGTATTAGAAGCGGACTACAGCAACACAACCAGGAGGACTTTGTTGGAGCGCTAGCTGCGCTAGCTGCGCTAGCCGGCGACCTCACCTTGACTTCCTACGTCTCCGGGCCGCCAAACGCATCGGGTGAAGTCCTTCGTCCTTCTGCCGATCGCTGGAACGCAGGTGAGCACGGGTGTTGATGAGCAGATGAGGGCTGGCTGGCGTAGGTGGAGAGCTAATGTTTTTAGCATAGCTCTGTGAGGTCCCGTTGCTAAGTTGCTAAGTTAGCTTCAATGGCGTCGTTAGCACAGCATTGTTAACCTTCGCCAGCCTGGAAAGCATTAACCGTGTATTTACATGTCCACGGTTTAATAGTATTGTTGATTTTCTATCTATCCTTCCAGTCAGGGGTTTATTTTTTTGTTTCTATATGCAGTTAAAGCACGATGCTATCACGTTAGCTCAGTAGCTAAAGCATTTCGCCGATGTATTGTCGTGGAGATAAAAGGCACTGAATGTCCATTTCGCGTGCTCGACTCTCATTTTCAAGAGGATATAGTATCCCAGGTGGTTTAAAATACAAATCCGTGATCCACAATAGAAAAAGGACAGAGTGTGGAATCCAATGAGCCAGCTTGTACCTAAGTTACGGTCAGAGCGAAAAAAGATACGTCCATCACTGCCTCTCAAGTCCTTCACTGTAACGTTCCTCATCTACGAACCTTTCATCCTCGCTCAAATTAATGGGGTAATCGTCACTTTCTCGGTCCGAATCTCTCTCGCTCCATTGTAAACAACGGGGAATTGTGAGGAATACTAGCTCCTGTGACGTCATGCTACTTCCGGTACAAGCAAGGCTTTTTTTTATCAGCGAGCAAAAGTTGCGAACTTTATCGTCGATTTTCTCTACTAAATCCTTTCAGCAAAAATATGGCAATATCTCAAAATGATCAAGTATGACACATAGAATGGATCTGCCTTTAAAGCTGCTCTATGGACTTAAAAATAAATACAAGAACTCCACGAATAGCTAATATACACTATATTGCCAAAAGTACTTGGCCACCCATCAAAATTATCAGAATTATGGTGTGGGGTTATTTTTCAGGAGTTGGGCTCCAGTGAAAGGAACACTGAATGCTCCAGGATACCAAAACATTTTGGACAATTCCATGCTACCAACCTTGTGGGAACAGTTTGGAGCGGGCCCCTTCCTCTTCCAACATGACAAGGTCCATAAAGACATGGATGACAGAGTCTGGTGTGGATGAACTTCACTGGCCTGCACAGAGTCCTGACCTGAACCCGATAGAACACCTTTGGGACGAATTAGAACGGAGACTGAGAGCCAGGCCTTCTCCACCAACATCAGTGTGTGACCTCACCGATGCGCTTTTGGAAGAAAGGTCGAAAATTCCTACAAACACACTCCGCAACCTTGTGGACAGCCTTCCCAGAAGAGTTGCAAAAGGTGACAAGACATCATATTGAACCCTATGAGTTATGTTGCGTTGACCAGCATTCCTCCAATGGGGAATTCAAATTGCTAGTCTCTACCAGATTCTTTTCATGGCAATAAGCTGATGTTTATATTCAATCAACAGGCAGTAGTTGGTATTTTGTGGTTTATTCTCCAAGCTTAGAGGACAAACATGAGACCAATCTAGTACCCCAGCGTTCCCCAGCCCGGTCCAGATCGGTCTAGCTCAGTCTAGCTCGGTCTCCCCTCCAACCCCCGGAAGTCCCGTGATCTTCCCTCTGTCCCTCGCCCCCACTCCCGTTGTTTAGACTATTCCGAGTTATCTCTACTCTGACACATTCCAATCTAGAAGGCCAACACCTTACTATGAGACTCAAAAGAAGGAAGAATACTAGCTATTCTTTATATGACTATATGAGTTTAGAAAGAAGTAACACTTAAATATGGATATTATTCTGATCTGCTTCCCACAGTTAGTAATGGGATGGCACTTCAACTTCATATGTGAGTCAAGGCAAGTGGCCAAATACTTTTGGCAATGTAGTGTATGTTACACATATTGGAAACTGATTCAACAAACGGTGTTGCCTTTCATTCACAACATTTATGTAAGACACATTGCTCTTAGTAAAATACGGCAAGTAAGAGGTGGTGGTAAGAGGTTTGTGACCGTGGTCCCTAGTCTTAATGGAGACCAAACAATCGGTGAGGTTTGTGACTGTGGTCCGTAGTCTGGATGGAGACCAAACAGTCGGTGAGGTTTGTGACCGTGGTCCCTAGTCTTGATATAGACCAAACAGTCGGCGAGGTTTGTGACCGTGGTCTCTAGTCTTGATGGAGACCAAACAGTCGGCAAGGTTTGTGACCGTGGTCCCTAGTCTTGATGGAGACCAAACAGTCCGCAAGGTTTGTGACCGTGGTCCCTAGTCTTGATGGAGAACAAACAATCGGCGAGGTTTGTGACTGTGGTCCCTAGTCTTGATGGAGACCAAACAGTTGGCAAGGTTTGTGACTTTGGTCCGTAGTCTGGATGGAGACCAAACAGTCGGTGAGGTTTGTGACCGTGGTCCCTACAAATTGAAATGTGCATTGTTGACTGAGATCAAAGCATTTGTATGTCAAACAAAACATCTTTTATGAGTCCAGTCCAGCACAGACGGCTTCTTTCTGTGCAGCTGATGATATTTGAAGAGCTTCACTCGCTCTCACACTGAAGTCTCGCAGCATCTCCGAGCTGCGCCAACAAAATGGTTGATGTGCTTCTATTAAAACCATGGCCAGGGGCACATGGTTTCCTTATTAGGAAGACAAAAGCCAAACACGGTCCCTGTCTTTTGATAAGCCTTGTAAACGCGCTCACATTTTAATTGCTCCTGATGATTGTCTGCATGTTCAGTAGTTATTCATTGCGAAAGGGGAGGGCTAGGACGGCGCGCCTGGAGCAGAGATGTGTCGCTGCAACAACAGATGCTCTGCACAATCTCAAAAATGTGGGAGCACTGTGGACGAAATACTAGAAGCAGTTTAGGTTTTCAGTCATGTGATTTTTACGTCTATAGTCGGAAATCAGACTTTTTAAAATCTCTGTATCAATCAATCAATCAATGTTTACTTATATAGCCCTAAATCACGAGTGTCTCAAAGGGCTGCACAAGCCACGACATCCTCGGCTCAGATCCCACATCAGGGCAAGGAAAAACTCAACCCAATGGGACAATGAGAAACCTTGGAGGGGACCGCAGACGTGAGCACATCACCCCTATATTAGTGCCCCTTCACTGGCTCCCTGTGCGTTACCGAATCAATTTTAAACTCCTTCTATTTGTTTTTAAATGTCTAAACAACCTCGCTCGAAAATATCTCTCCGACCTCCTTCAGCCTTACTACCCCCCCCCCCCCCCCCCGATCCCTAAGATCAGCCGATCAGCTGCTTCTGACGGCGGTATAGCTCGGTTGGTAAAGTGGCCGTGCCAGCAACTTGAGGGTTCCAGGTTCGATCCCCGCTTCCGCCATCCTAGTCACTGCCGTTGTGTCCTTGGGCAAGACACTTTACCCACATGCTCCCGGTGTCACCCACACTGGTTTAAATGTAACTTAGATATTGGGTTTCACTATGTAAAGCGCTTTGAGTCACTAGAGAAAAGCGCTATATAAATATAATTCACTTCACTTCACTTCACTTCTGACGGTCCCTGACACAAGGCTGAAGCTTAGAGGTGACAGAGCTTTCGCCGCTGCTGCTCCCAAGCTCTGGGACGACCTACCTCTGAGTGTTAGACAGGCCTCCTCTCTTCTTGTTTTTAAATCTCTCTTAAAAACATACTTTTATTCCATGGCTTTTAACACTGAGTGATCTCCATCCTGCTATGGCGTCCCACAATGCACCTGCTGTGAACCTGTTTTTTATGTTTTATTTATTTATTTTTTATCGTGCTCTGTTTGTGTTGTGTTGTGTTTGCTCGGTTCTCTTATTATCTTTTAACCTGCTCATTGTACAGCACTTTGGTTACCCCTGTGGTCAATTTCAAATGTGCTTTATAAATAAAGTTGATTTGATTTGATTTGATTTGTGGTCACCGAATCTGTGCCCCCCACCCTCCACGAAGGAGAGGGGGGAGAGCAGAAAAGAAAGGGCAGATCAACTGGTCTAAAAGGGGGGTCTATTTAAAGGCTAGAGTATACAAATTAATTTTAAGATGGGACTTAAATGCTTCTGCTGTAAAAATATAAAAAATAATTTTCCATTTTTCTCCGTTTTTTCCGACCTACAATGTGTGTTAAAATCTTGATCCGTCTCTTTGCCATACCTGCCAACAACTACGGTTTCCCCGTAACGAGTACTGTTTTTGATCATCCAGTGGTAAAAACGAGGGCTTTCTATTAAAAATGATGAAGTTAAAAATGGAATCTACGTAGCGAAGCAACTCCACGGGCAGGGGACAAACTATACGAATACGATTGGGTGGTTTACGTATAAGAACATCCATGATTGGTTAAGATTAAGGCAAAAATATTAGGGACAGGCCAATCAGAGGCAAGATAGGGCGGGTCATGGAACCAGGAAGTGACATCACAACAGACATTCCAAAATGACGACAAGAGAGTCAGAGAAGAAATGACTATTCAGATACAGGTAGTTAGCTCACAGAATACACATTGTTTGTACTCATTATGATTTTTTACATTTGGAGCAGTTAGAAGTGGAGAGGGAGTCAAAGAGACAGAAATTGGCTACAAAATACGAGACGGAATCCACTAAAGCAGAAACAAAAAGGAAAATGAACCAGAGCTGCGTGGCTGTCCAGGTTGCATCCGGCTCAGGAGTTACGCTCAGCAGCGACATCTGCTCCATTCTGCTCTGCCTCAGTCTGGTTTTCAGTTGGTCTTTGTCGCCATGCTTCTGCCCTCCAGCAGAGCACATGCCAAAAGTAGTTGGTCCTAAAGCACCATGAAAGCTAACCGGTCTGAGGTCATCCCTGGCATGGTCCTGGTGAGTATTTCAGAACGGAATGCTTTGAAGGCAGTCTGTGTTCGATGGCGGCTGTCAGTCACGTGGGCTTCATGGCTGTGGGAGTGGGTGGTGATTGAGACGGCTTCGTGGAGTTTTAGTTCTGGTAGACTTGACGTCACCCCAATGCGGCTGATGTCCGCTTGGTTCTATTCTGCACCTCAGTGTCAAAGGTGTTGTCTTCTTGAAGGAGAAAGCTGCCCTGGTATTGGAAGGATGGACAACAGCTCGTTGACGAGTAAGGGTGGGTGGTGTAGGCGGTGTCTTGTTGGTCTTGGCATACTGCCTTGGTTCTGATGACAGTCAGACAACACCATCCTTCGGTATACTCTGTGAGATTCAGTCGTCTGCGTACTGAAGCTCAAGGACTTCCACGCTTGATAGCGTAGTCACTCTTGTTCTTAGAAACGTTGGCATGTATTCTCTGTAGTGGGACATGAACCAAGACCTGAAAGGTGTAGCCTCCTTGCTTCAAGAGCTCAGCAGAGATGTTGCCATTACCAGACCACTTGTTGTTTTGAGACCGTGGACAGCTGATAGACCTTTGGAACTGGTCCAGGTTTTGTATCGGTGGAAATGCATCAGATTGTAGCCCCCTTGCTTCAAGAGCTCAGCAGAGATCTTGTTGTTTTCAGACCGTGGACAGCTGATGGAAGTTTGGAACTAGTCCAGGTTTTGTATCAGCGGAAATGCATCAGATTGTAGCCTCCTTGCTTCAAGAGCTCAGCAGAGATCTTGTTGTTTTGAGACCGTGGACAGTTGATGGAAGTTTGGAACTGGTCCAGGTTTTGTATCGGCGGAAATGCATCAGATTGTAGCCTCCTTGCTTCAAGAGCTCAGCAGTGATCTTGCTGTTTTGAGACCGTGGACAGCTGATGGACGTTTGGAACTGGTCCAGGTTTTGTATCGGCAGAAATGCATCAGATTGTAGCCTCCTTGCTTCAAGAGCTCAGCAGAGATCTTGTTGTTTTGAGACCGTGGACAGCTGATGGACGTTTGGAACTGGTCCAGGTTTTGTATCGGCGGAAATGCATCAGATTGTAGCCTCCTTGCTTCAAGAGGTCAGCAGAGATCTTGTTGTTTTGAGACCATGGACAGTTGATGGAAGTTTGGAACTGGTCCAGGTTTTGTATCAGCAGAAATGCATCAGATTGGAGCCTCCTTGCCTCAAGAGCTCAGCAGAGATCTTGTTGCTTTGAGACCATGGACAGCTGATGGACGTTTGGGACTGGTCCAGGTTTTGTATCGGCGGAAATGCATCAGATTGTAGCCTCCTTGCTTCAAGAGCTCAGCAGAGATATTGTTGCTTTGAGACCGTGGACAGCTGATGGACGTTTGGGACTGGTCCAGGTTTTGTATCGGTGGAAATGCATCAGATTGTAGCCCCCTTGCTTCAAGAGCTCAGCAGAGATCTTGTTGTTTTGAGACCGTGGACAGTTGATGGAAGTTTGGAACTGGTCCAGGTTTTGTATCAGCGGAAATGCATCAGATTGTAGCCTCCTTGCTTCAAGAGCTCAGCAGAGATCTTGTTGTTTTGAGACCGTGGACAGCTGATGGACGTGTGGAACTGGTCCAGGTTTTGTATCGGCGGAAATGCATCAGATTGTAGCCTCCTTGCTTCAAGAGCTCAGCAGAGATCTTGTTGTTTTGAGACCGTGGACAGCTGATGGACGTTTGGAACTGGTCCAGGTTTTGTATCGGCGGAAATGCATCAGATTGTAGCCTCCTTGCTTCAAGAGCTCAGCAGAGATCTTGTTGTTTTGAGACCGTGGACAGCTGATGGACGTGTGGAACTGGTCCAGGTTTTGTATCGGCGGAAATGCATCAGATTGTAGCCTCCTTGCTTCAAGAGCTCAGCAGAGATCTTGTTGTTTTGAGACCGTGGACAGCTGATGGACGTGTGGAACTGGTCCAGGTTTTGTATCGGCGGAAATGCATCAGATTGTAGCCTCCTTGCTTCAAGAGCTCAGCAGAGATCTTGTTGTTTTGAGACCGTGGACAGCTGATGGAAGTTTGGAACTGGTCCAGGTTTTGTATCGGCAGAAATGCATCAGATTGTAGCCTCCTTGCTTCAAGAGCTCAGCAGAGATCTTGTTGTTTTGAGACCGTGGACAGCTGATGGACGTGTGGAACTGGTCCAGGTTTTGTATCGGCGGAAATGCATCAGATTGTAGCCTCCTTGCTTCAAGAGCTCAGCAGAGATCTTGTTGTTTTGAGACCGTGGACAGCTGATGGAAGTTTGGAACTGGTCCAGGTTTTGTATCGGCGGAAATGCATCAGATTGTAGCCTCCTTGCTTCAAGAGCTCAGCAGAGATCTTGTTGTTTTGAGACCGTGGACAGCTGATGGAAGTTTGGAACTGGTCCAGGTTTTGTATCGGCAGAAATGCATCAGACTCCTGGCTGAGCATTGTGTGGAAGAGTAGGATACTCGTCTGGTCCTTCAGTAGTGGTGTGTTGGGTGCTAGATCTGTTTGGCACAAGAAGGAGGAAACACAAAGAGCTCCTGCTACCAGCAGCCATCTAGGAACAAACAAACGTAACAAACAGAATGTGTGACCACGGGATCCAGCTGGGTCAGGGTGTTGCACCGTCTACACAATATGTTCGAAATCCCGCCTGAAAGTTGTCAAATAATTTTTCCCCCCCATCATAAATAATAGAAATGTCATTTTCTTTGGCCCGTGGATCGTCTGGAGGCTTCTCGGCAAACTGGGGCAGCTGCGGCATTTCCTGCTGCTCAGGCGAACACGCCGCCTCATTTGGAGACGGTGCGCGGCTCTGCCTATTAAAATGTAAATTGTGTGTGAGCAGCGAGCAGAGAAGTGACGAGGAGCTGCTGGGGGTGAGAGGTGAGCTCTCTCCAGGCACGATCTGTCTTGTGCTGTGCGACGCCTTCCAGATTGGCACCATGTGGCACGGTAATAAGATCTCTGGCAGCAGCCCTCGCTCCCACATTTGGACGTCATTCCTTTGCTTCGCTCAAACGCAACATCTCTCTACTAACAATTGTTTTTATATCCGCTTAAAATTAAAACATTGTTTTGTTTATTTTAGAAATGTGACGGGTTTTTTTTGGACTAAAGAGGCACCGCACCACTAAATTTTAGAAGAAAACAATATTTTTTTCTATATATAGACGTCGTGAAATGAGGTATTCACACAGAATGTTTATTTACATACCTTAATTGTTTCCAAATGAAGCAGTGTAGTATCTGTTAGTCTACAAAACAACATGTTTACCCCCCCCCCCCATTTGGTTAGAAGATTACCATATTTTCCAGACTAAAAAGCGCACCGGTATATAAGCCACACCGCTAAATTTGAGAAGAAAACAATATTTTTTTCCATATATAGACGCAGATATATAGACGTCGTGAAATGAGTTATTTACACAGAAATGTTTATTTACATACCTTAATTGTTTCCAAACGAAGCAGTGTAGTATCTGTTAGTCTACAAAACAACATGTTTACCCCCCCCCCATTTGGTGGAAGATTACCATATTTTCCAGACTAAAAAGCGCACCGGTATGTAAGCCACACCTACTAAATTTTAGACGAAATAAATATATTTCCATATATTAGTCACACCTGACTATAAGTCACAGATATATTTGTTGTGAAATGAGTTATTTACACAGAATGTTTACATACCTTAATTGTTTCCAAATGAAGCAATGTAGTATATGTCAGTCTACAAAATAACATGTTTTTTCCCCATTTGGTGAAAGTTTACCATATTTTACGGGCTAAAAAGCGCATCGGTATACAAGCCGCACCCACTAAATTTGAGAAGAAAACAATTTTATTTCCCATATATTAGTCACACCTGACTATAAGTTGCAGATATATATGTTGTGAAATGACTTATTTACACAGAAATGTTTATTTACATATCTGAATTGTTTCCAAATGAAGCAATGTAGTATCTGTTAGTCTACAAAACAACATGTCCCCCCCATTTGGTGGAAGATTACCATATTTTCCAGACTAAGCCACACCTACGAAATTTTAGAATCAATAAATATATTTCCATATATTAGTCACACCGGACTATAAGTCACAGATATATATGTTGTGAAATGAGTTATTCAGAAAGAATGTTTATTTACATACCTTACTTGTTTCCAAATGAAGCAGTGTAGTATCGGTTAGTCTACAAAACAACATGTCCCCCCCATTTGGTGGAAGATTACCATATTTTCCAGACTAAGCCACACCTCCGAAATTTTAGAATCAATAAATATATTTCCATATATTAGTCACACCTGACTATAAGTCGCAGATATATATGCTGTGAAATGAGTTATTTACACAGAATGTTTATTTACATACCTTACTTGTTTCCAAATGAAGCAATGTAGTATTTGTTAGTCTACAAAATGACATGTTTTTTCCACATTTGGTGGAAGTTTACCATATTTTCCGGGCTAAAAAGCGCACCAGTATATAAGCCGCACCCACAAAATTTGAGAAGAAAACAATTTTATTTCCCATATATTAGCCGCACCGGACTATAAGTTGCAGATATATATGTTGTGAAATTAGTTATTTACACAGAAATGTTTATTTACATACCTTAATTGTTTCCAAACGAAGCAGTGTAGTATCTGTTAGTCTACAAAACAACATGTTTACCCCCCCACATTTGGTGGAAGATTACCATATTTTCCAGACTAAGCCACACCCACTAAATTTTAGAATAAATAAATATATTTCCATATATTAGTCACACCTGACTATAAGTCGCAGATATATATGTTGTGAAATGAGTTATTTACACAGAAATGTTTATTTACATACCTTACTTGTTTCCAAATGAAGCAGTGTAGTATCTGTTAGTCTACAAAACAACATGTTTACCCCCCCACATTTGGTGGAAGATTACCATATTTTCCAGACTAAGCCACACCCACTAAATTTTAGAATAAATAAATATATTTCCATATATTAGTCACACCTGACTATAAGTCGCAGATATATATGTTGTGAAATGAGTTATTTACACAGAAATGTTTATTTACATACCTTACTTGTTTCCAAATGAAGCAGTGTAGTATCTGTTAGTCTACAAAACAACATGTTTACCCCCCCATTTGGTGGATATTTTCCAGACTAAAAAGGGCACCGGCATGTAAGCCACACCTACTAAATTTTAGAATAAATAAATATATTTCCATATATTAGTCACACCGGACTATAAGTCGCAGATATATATGTTGTGAAATGAGTTATTTACACAGAATGTTTATTTACATACCTTAATTGTTTCCAAATGAAGCAATTGTAGTATCTGTTAGTCTACAAAATAACATGTTCCCCCCCCCCCATTTGGTGGAAGATTACCATATTTTCCAGACTAAAAAGCGCAACGGTATATAAGCCACACCGCTAAATTTTAGACGAAATAAATATATTTCCATATATTAGTCACACCTGACTATAAGTCACAGAAAGATATGTTGTGAAATGAGTTATTTACACAGAAATGTTTATTTACATACCTTAATTGTTTCCAAATGAAGCAATGTAGTATTTGTTAGTCTACAAAATAACATGTTTTTCCCCCATTTGGTGGAAGTTTACCATATTTTACGGGCTAAAAAGCGCATCGGTATACAAGCCGCACCCACTAAATTTGAGAAGAAAACAATTTTATTTCCCATATATTAGCCGCACCGGACTATAAGTTGCAGATATATATGTTGTGAAATGACTTATTTACACAGAAATGTTTATTTACATACCTTAATTGTTTCCAAATGTAGTATCTGTTAGTCTTGGTGGAAGATTACCATATTTTCCAGACTAGAAAGTGCACGGCCCAGGGAC